>NC_088873.1:33895129-33905163 GCF_032884065.1 Artemia franciscana
TGTTTTATGCCCTCCGAGGGAACAATAGCTATTCTACAACTGATCGAACTAATTTTTATTAATGATTTTAGCAATCCAGATATTTTTCTGATTTAATCCGGAATAAAATGAAAATAGATTTCTTGCTTAAATATCCTAGGACAGTTTGTACTCCAAAATACTTATCTTAGATTCACTAATTGCCGTACCTACCCATTACCGTGCATAACTAATGCATCTACTAGCCTTCTAATTATGATAGTATTTGTGCCGACTCTAGTGGTGTTTAATTTTGGCAGAAGATCAAAAGATATCGTTTTATTCCCGGATAGCTTTTGTTTTGTAGTGATTCTTGATTAGATTCGAGTGGTAACGTTCAGCTATTGTGATTGAGCACGTTCTATATCCTGTGGTTTCTTGTGATTTGAAACTGTCAACACTTTTTCTCAAGTAGTTATTGGCTTCGTAAATTATATTATACATACAGCTTTATATGTAAAATTTATATATATATATATATATATATATATATATATATATATATATATATATATATATATATATATATATATATATATATATATATATATATGCTCCCACCGTCTTTACTAATAAGATCAAAAGATGTTAAGTGAATGCTGTCCAAGTTAAAGTACAAACCAAGTTAAGTGAAGCTACCTACCTGGTCAATCTTTTCGTTACCCTGCGTCACCTTTCCATCTTCACTCATTCCTAGCCATAGTGATTTAGTCTTCTTAACATTAATTTTTGAACTTATTCTAGTACCCTGAACTCGCAAAACCTC
Organism: Artemia franciscana; assembly: GCF_032884065.1. Classification (NCBI taxonomy): domain Eukaryota; kingdom Metazoa; phylum Arthropoda; class Branchiopoda; order Anostraca; family Artemiidae; genus Artemia; species Artemia franciscana. Next base: position 33,895,914 of record NC_088873.1, read on the forward strand.
TAAAATTTCATTCATTTTGCTAACACTTTCATTTAGGATGCTTAAATCATCAATATAACCTAAGTCCATGAGAGTTTTTCCTCCCCATTTGGTTCCATGGTATCCCATTGCCTTTCCTGAGTTCCTTAAGACAATGTCCATCAAACTGATCCATTTCAAGGGACATAGAGCACAATCCTGCTTAACTCCTGATTTAATACAAAACCAGCTGCTAACCTCATTTCCTACCTTAACCGCAGCAGCGTTATTCTCATACATAGCACCAATCACTTTAATGTATTTGTCTGGCATACAATACAAGGATAAGACCTTTGCTAAAACTCTTAAATCAACAGGATTGAAGGCTTGCTCATAATCTATAAAACTGAGGACTAAAGGTGTTTGACAGCTAAGGCACATTTCAGTTATTAACGTAAGAGTGAAAATTTGGTCGACACATCCTCTACTTTTTCTAAGACCACACTGTTCTTCTCTTAAAACTTTGTCTACAGCATTCCTCAGTCTAGAAAGTATCATATTACTCAGTAATTTGCTACCTACAGAGACCAGACTAATGCCTCGATAATTATGACACTCACTCTTATCACCTTTTTTATATAGTGGTTTAATTAGAGTTTTCCTAAAATTGCTACCGCTAAAACCTTAAAAAGCTTAATTACAGTTAAAGCTTAAACCCTGTAAAATTCTTAAGACATCAGATCTTACCTTGGAGCTAGAAGGTCTTACCTTCGAAACTTTGAGTGAAATGAGGAGTAAATTTTGAGCTTCTAGTGAGCACTAGTTTCAGCTTTCATAGGCCAATTTGAATGGGTGTTGAGTCAAAAAGGAGTTGAATAGAACACATTTTTAGTTAAATGGGGATTGAGTTGCATGGGCGTTGAGTTAAATAGGGTTGAGTACAATGAGCGCTGAGTTGCATGGGGGTAGAAGAATTCGGTTGGGATTGAGTTAACGGGATTGAATTATATGTGGCTTTAGTTTAACGTGGGTTAAGTTGAACGAGGGTTGAATAAAATACATTAAGCTGTACAGGTTGAGTTACACAGGGGTTGATTCAGATTCAGATTCAGATGCAGATTCATTTATTCAAAAATTCATATTCATCAAAATCTTCAACTTGCCCAAATGGAGAGACAAGCTCGACTACTGGGCAAGACATATAAACAAAATTTAACAATCCTCATTGATACAGAACAAACAAAAAATGAACCACTATTTCATCAATAAATAAAAAAAAGAGTATCTTTAATGGGAGTTGAGTTACAATCGTATGGGGCTGAGTTACAATCGTGCCAACAAAATCGATTTTTGTGGATAAATAAACATTTTATCAGAAAAACAAAACTTAACGTTTTTATTGGAACAAACCTCCTACCATTTTGTACTCTGTGAAAACTATACATAAAGTTGATATCTATGAGTAAAACGAATAATCGAATTTTTTCTTATTACGTGATAAATTTTTGTAGTCTATTTTAGTAGTTGTTTTATCTCACTTCTTACTAAAATCCTGTTGGACAGTTAAGGTCTTTTCGGTAGCAAATACATGAGTGCCTCGCAAACTTCTTTGTTCGCCAAACGTATGCTACCTAAATCGAAATAAGGAAGTGCCTTCTCGTGTCACTTATCAAAAAATAGTAAAATTTTTCGAGTATTGTACGTTATCCTAAAGTCCATTAAATACTATTCTCCCTAGTAGCATAATATTTATAGATGCGAATATATAACTAGATCTACGTCGCATGGGCGAAGTGAAGTGTTGCGGCAACCTTTGTTCGCCTTCGCCGAGTAAAGTGTTGTGAGAGCAAAATTTTGGTTTTGTTTCCTTGCTTCGATTAAACGCTGAAGCTGTTAATCTGTAAGGATCTTAAATAAACACTAGATACACCAACTCGCAAAAGTTGCAAACCCTCATTGCAAATAGCAAAAGTTGCAAACCCCTCATTTCTGAATATGATTGTAGCCTAATAGCCGATTATTACTTACAAGTCCCCTATATGTCTTACCACTGGAACCAAATTGGTCTTACCATCAAATGCATCGTAAACAAATAATAGGCACACCAACTAGCAAAAGTTGCGAACTTTTTCTCTCATTGCCGAAGATGATTATGAGCTAACGTTTGACTGTTGCTTAAAACTCCCCTATATGTATCATAATTCGTATCGGCCGTGTGTACCTTACTACTCAAGGTGTCAACCCCTTTCAACTTCCAAACTTGTATATCTCATGAAGGAATTTTTGTACCAAAAAATGGATGGCATATACTTTGATCAGCTCATCTAGAGCTATTGACTGCCGTCGAAAAAATCTATCTGTTTTAATTCAAAAGTTGACTTTTTTTGCCGTAGGCCAAGTTTCTAACGTCATCACTTAGAAAGGATCAAAGGATAAACTCTAGTTTCTTTAGTAATGAAAGAAAATTTAAAGTTTAAGAGGCATATCTGATACCATTTCTGTATCGGCCTATTTTTGGCTTCAGTGTGAACCTTCTCTACTGAAGTTGTCAACCCCTTTCAACTTTCAAACTGATATAGCTCACGAAGGAATTTTTCTCCCAAAAAATAGATGATATATACTTCGATCAGCTCATCAAGAGCTGTCGACTGCCGTCGAAAAAAAATCTATCTGTCTTAGTTCAAAAGTTGACTTTTTTCCATAGGCCAAGTTTCTAACGTCATCCCTTAGAAAGGAGCAAAGGATAAACTGTAGTTTGTTTAGCAATGACAGAACTTTTGAAGTTTAAGAGGCACATCTGATACCATTTCTGCATTGGCTTATTTTTGGTTTCAGCGTGTACCTTACTACTGAAGTTGTCAACCCCTTTAAAGTTTCAAACTGATATGTCCCATGAAGGAATTTTTCTGCCAAAAAATGGATGATATATACTTTGATCAGCTCATCAAGAGCTATCGACTGCCGCCAAAAAATCTATCTGTCTTAGTTCAAAAGTTGACTTTTTTGCCGTAGGCCAAGTTTCTAACTTCATCACTTAGAAAGGAGCAAAGAACAAACTCTAATTTCTCTAGCAATGGCAGGACTTTTAAAGTTTAAGGGGCACATCTGATGCCATTTCTCTACCGCAATCCCAAGTGTGAGAAACCGAATGATAAACTCACCTGAAATCACGAACAGAAATGGGCGGAAACAATAGATTTTCGGCCCTAGGCAAGAATTCTACAAAAGCTTTCCAAAATGCAATGTCCTATTCATCAATCCGGCCTAAGGTCCACACTTTCCGTAAAAACCGCAGAGGTTAGACCCTTACCACTCTCTAGGAATAAGCTGAAATCGGGGTGCTAGAAAAAAAAACACGACAAAACCAAAGTGTTGCTCTCGCAACACAATGAGTCGGAGGTAATAGGCTTGAGATTGTCTGTGCACAACTTCGATTATTGTTGATAGAAGAGCATCGCCAAGTGCTGAAAATCATGTTGTGACCAAGATGGTCCCAGGATTGCACAAAGTCTCCATCTAACTGGAGGTCCCAGGGACTTCTTGCTGTCTGGTTCTAAGCTGGCTTAAGCGTTTGGGTGTAGACTTGAGAAAATATGTTGGTCCCCGTCCTTCACTGGTAGCTGGGAACATTGTTTTTTCCAAAGGCCAAAACAATTTCAATGATTTCAAGAATATGCAAATTGGAACTTAGAATGTTACGACGTTAAACAGTAACTTATTGTATCGACATTTTGACTGAGGAATTCAGACGATTCGAATTGGACTTATTAGGAGTTTCAGAAACTCATATCCCAGGGGTAGGAAGCATGAAATTAGGTGATATAGAATTTATTTACTCAGACAGGAAGGATGGGGTACATAGACAGGGGGTAGGGCTTATGATGAATAAGGAAGCTGTTAACTCTTGATTAGGCGGGGAAGGCATTAACAGATGGGGTAGGGCTTAAGATGAATAAGGAAGCTGTTAACTCTTGATTAGGCGGGGAAGGCATTAATAATAGTGTACTAATCTCTCATTTTATGACTAAAAAGTTCAGGGTATCAGTTATAATAGTATATGCCCATGTAGAACAGAGTGATGCAGATACTAGTGACTCAGATCAATGTTACTTACAGTTACAGGAGCAAATAGACGGGGGTCCCAGGTAGAAATATGGTGTTTTTATTTGGAGATTTTAACGCCCATGTCGGTAGAAATAGGGATATATGGTATCCTAGTCTAGGTAAATTTGGTGTAGGAAAGGAAAACAGTAATTGCTACGGAATGCTGCTATTTTGTAGGTATAACAATCTAGTTATAGCCAAAACAGTTTTGGTCATAAAATGGCCCATGGATTAATATGGTATTCACGTGATGGTAAGACAGCAAACTTTATTGATTATATTATTGTAAACCGAAGACTGACAGGATCAATACAAGATACTAGGGTGTATAAGAGTGGTGTTATTCTTCATAGGCAGTGCAATAGTGCGGCTGAAGTAAAGAGCGATATGGGCACAATTTTTAGACCAGGGTACTTCGTATCGAATGAGTTGTCGTACAAACTTCGAAAAGGGCTCATTCGATTGTAAATTGAAAGGGATAGTGCCCTTTTTAATAGTCAAGACTTATTGGAGGGCAAGTAGCACCCCTCTAACGCCCATCATTTCTCCACATACATCCAATCAAAATTTTGAGATAGCCATTTTGTTCAATGTTGTGGAAAGGTTCAGAAATTGTGTCTTTGAGCTTGACAACCCCCCAGCCCTCAGGACAAGGGCTGTACGTTATGCCCTGGGGGCACATAAGGCTTATATAGAAAGGCGTCTTTGTATTGGTAATCAGAAGTTCTAGTACCTTTTTTAAGATTCAGTGATCGGAGGGTGGATATCCCCCTCACACCTCTTATTGAATGAATGATCTTTATTACCCATCTATGAACAAAAAAGGAAAACGATGGAGCACAATAGAAAGGAAAACAAAACAAACATTTCATAAAGATATACACAAATTACTAATAATACCAAATCTAAAATAGTGCGCCCCTTCACGGGTGAGAAGAGGACTGGTTACTCAGTTTCTGAAACTGTTCATCCCCGGCCTGAACCAGTTCCACCATACAAAAACGGTTAACAAAATAGCACTTTCGCAGCACTCGCTTATCAGATTCAGTAAAAATGTCCCAAAATGGGGTCAAATATAGTATATACGGGAAAGCCACAATGTTATATATTCGAGAAAGGGCTTTCCGTTCCTGATTAAGCTGCGATGTAACCACACTATCATAAGCAATTCTAAGTTTGTGTTCAGCATTTCGAAGCAAAAGCCTTCGTGCCTTCTTAATCGAAGACCCAATAGGAAGACCTAAATATGTTAGTAGAGTGGTGGGTGCCACCTTACTATCACTTAGACAGACGCTATTGGGCGCATAACTACCGTGCAAATTACCGTGCGTTCATACTTAGTTTTATTTGTATCAGTAGTTATTATCTATCAGAGAGGTTATCAAAACTTCGTTGAAGACTAGCTATTGACTGGCACGGATTTAACAGATTATCTGCATAACAAAGCACTGATGTTATTAAAGACGGGGTTATCACACTAGCATTTGGTTTTTCACTAGAATCAAGCAACGGAGCCACCTCACTATCGAAAGAAATTTCTACCCTACTGTTGGGTTTGTTCTGCTTTTCAGAAAGAGAACGAGGCTTCGAAAGGTAATTGGATCATTTATAATTTTCTCGGCAGTAATCGAATTGCTCGCCGCTATACGCTCCTGCAGAGCATTCCTAAATATTCTCTTAGAATAAATCCGGACAGCATTTACAACCACCGTCCTTGGCCTCTCGCACTCGTCCCAGAGCCGCAACTACCACTTTGCCGTAGCACAGGCCGACACTAGAACTGGGTTACTAGACCACCTGTATTTCTCACTCTTGCAACGTATCCGCCTAAATGGAATCGCTGTCCAGTGCATATAGTATTTGCTCACAGTACAGGTCTAGTTGTAACCCTAACTAATTTTCACTTAGGTTGATACTTGGCTTTAACGAATGGCATGGAACCTTCAGTTTCACCAGGATACGGTCGCAAGAATCACGAAATTCTGGTATGCATAAGTTACTCAACTTCTTCTTCAAGAACGACTTGGGTTGAGAGTCATCAGCTTTGGTCCCCACGATGGGTATCAAGACACATATAGGGAGATGGTTGCTGGTGACATTACCATCCATTACTGTCACACATTGGACTGGGATGCCCGAATGCAGTAAATGGTTCAGATTTGACGTAGTGCTAGCCTGTGATATGTACGAAAAGTTCTTGTTCTTTCTAGGTAATGAGAATGAGGGAGGCAGCATGCTTACAATAGTTTCAAAACGCAGGCATTCAGGACGGGTTAGATCACAATTAAAATCACCTGTGATAACAAATCTAAGTAAAGAATGGAGGGTTTTGTTAGCAAAATTCGCTAGCTTACGACAGGCGGATGCAAAACGGGCTTCCGTTGGGGTGACCTTGGTTCTGCCGGCAAAATGCTGTTGAAGACACTGTGACAAGAGCGTTAGGTAGGTCTATAAGAGGCAACCGGTCACAGGAAAGAAAATGTTCTTGAAGGCATACGATACCGAATTGCTCTACCAGCGATTCTAGAATAGGAAGCTTCTCACAATCCCCGCCGTTTATATCCGAGTATGCAATTAAAATGCTCCCATTACTGTCTATTTCTCGCAGAGTCAGCTACACTGTTATGGGTTTTGTTGGACAACAATTTTTTATTTTCTGGGCACTGAACTGAGTAGCAGTTGTGCCTATTCGACTTGCATGAGACACAGCTCAGGTCGCTTATGCACGGAGAATAGCGTGAGTTCATATGCCCCGGGTCGGCACAGTGAGAACAAGTCATTGCGTTCTCACAGTCTTTGCCCAGGTGGTTATCAGTTTTGTGACACCTGTAACATTTCCTGGGAAGTAACAGAAAAGACTCAACTCTTTGCTCTTCGTATCCTATTTTTGACGAGTTTGCGATTGCATAATATAAGTCCGCTTGATAATGAAAGAATACCTTGAAAGTCCCTGAGTCGCCAAATTTTTTGGCCTTGCTACACTTATGAATGACAGAATACAGATCATTCTGAAATTGAGGTGGGATGTGCTTTATAATTCCAATATATTGTTTTTACTTAATACTCAAAGCTGCCTCTTGATCGGATGCCTTGAATGATCTTGCTATACTTTCTGCAAAGGGCTTGGTGTTTACGAGTGCCTTTAAATCAGATCTATTTTGTCTGTCCTCGATTGTATTCTCATCCTGAGTTGCACCACATACAGAGTCAATTATGTTTTTTCTTGCTTTTGCCGTTGATAATGACTTAGTCGAATTTGTTACCATTACAGAGTAAAGAAAAGAAGACGTGCCTCCACGGTTCTCTGCTAGACCCCTCATGACTGCCATCTACAGGCACTTGGTTCAACTTATCCAGGGTCTTATCAACTTTCTTGCACATTTCTTGAATTTGCACATTTCTTGAATTTTCCTGAAATGCAACTTATAGAAATTTTGAGATCGCCATTTGTTGTCTTTTCGAAAAGAGCTTATTTGATTGGAAATTGAAAGGGCTAGTGCCCTTTTTAATAGTCGAAAGTGATTGGAAGGCAACTAACCCCTCTCCTACGCCCACTATTTTCCCAAACACATTTAATCAAAATTTTGAGATAGCCGTTTTGGTCAACGAAATCGAAAGGTCCGGAAATTATGTCTTTGAGGATTATAACCCCCACAGCCCTCAGGGCAAAGGTGTAAAGTATGTCCTGGGGGCATGTAAAGTATATATAGAAGGGGTGATCGTATAAACCTTGGAGGGGGCTCATTCGATTATTAATCAGAAGATCGAGTGCCTTTTTTAAGATTCAGAGTGATCGGAAGGTGGAAGCCCCCCCCCCTCACGCCTCGTATTTTCCTGAAATGCATCTAATAGAAGTTTTGAGATGACCGTTTGCTATCGTAGAAACTTTGGAAAGGGCTCACTAGATTGGAAATTGAAAGGGCTAGTGCCCTATCTATTAGTCAAATATGATTGGAACTTTGAAAAAGGTTTATTCAGTTAGAAATTGAAGGGGCTTGGAACCCTTCTGGAAATTGAAGGGGCTAGGACCACTTTTGGAAATTGAAGAGTCGGAAATGATTGAGGGCAACTATCCCCCTACCATGCCCCGCCATTTCTGGAAACACATCCAATCACAAATGGTGAGATAGCCATTTTGTTCAGCGTAGTTGAAAGGTCTGGAAACTATGAATTTAAGGATGACAACCCCTCCCCCACAGCCTTCATGGCAAGGGTTGTAAGTTATGCCTTGGGGGCATATAAAGTTTTTATAGAAAGGGTGGTCGTATAAACTTCGAAGGGGGCTCATTGGTCTGGGAATCAGAAATTATATTTCCTTTTATAAGGTTCAGAGCGATCGGAGTGTGGATACTCCCTCCCCCACACCTCATATTTTCCCGAAATACATCTGATAGAAATTTCCATATTTTGTCGTAGAAACTTCGAAGAAGGCTCATTCGATTGGAAATTGAAGGAGCTAATGCCTCTTTTAATTATCAGAAACTATTGAAAGGCAACTAACCCCCCTCCCAAGCCCACTGTTTTCCCAAACACGTCTAATCAATTTTTTTTTAGATAGCCATGTTGTTCAGCTTAGCTAATAGTTTTGGTAATTATGTCTTTAAGGATGACATCCCCCCTCCACGTCCCTTAGGACAAGGGTTGTAAGTTATGCCTTGTGGGCATATAAGGATTTTATAGAAAGGATGGTCATAAGAACTTCGGAGGGGGCTCATTGGATTGGTAATCTGAAGTTCTAGTACCTTCTATAATGTTCATTCTTAGTTATGCCCTGGTTATTGTAAGTTTTGCCCATGGGGTGTATTATGTTAATACAGAAAGTGTGGTTGTATAAACTTCTGAAGGCGCTCATTGGATTGGTAATTCTTCAGTTATAGCACCCTTTTTAATATTCAAAGTGATCGGAAGGCGGATACCCCCCCCCCCACCTTGCATTTTCTAGAAATGCATACGATAGAATTTTAAGATAGTCCTTTTTTAATAGTCAAAAGTGATTGAAGGACAACAAGCCCCTCCCCACATCCATCAGTTCCCAAAATACATCTGATAAAAGTTTGGAGAGAGCCATTTTGTTCAGCGTAGTCGAAAGATCTGCAACTTATGTTTTTAGGATGACCACACCCCACAGCCCTCAGTGCAAAGGTTGCAAGTTATGCCCCAGGGGCATATAAGGTTCTTATGGAGATGG
>NC_088873.1:33905263-33965885 GCF_032884065.1 Artemia franciscana
TGTTTTATAAAATCGAGACAGGCTAATTGGATTCGAAATCAAATCTTCTAATTTTCTTTTTAAGAGTCGAAGTGATTGGGGACAGCACCTACCTCTACGTCGTGTTTTCAACAAATGCATCCGAACAAAATTTTTAGATAGCCATTTGTTCAGAAAGAGTCCAAAGATCATATAATAAGGCCTTTCGGATGGACAGAATCCCCCAGAATCTGAGGGTAAGGGTTGTAAGTTATGCCCCAGGGGCAGAGGTTGTAGACTATCCCTCAGGGGAATTTGAGGTTTTTGATAGGAGGGGTGGTCGTCTGAACTTTAGAAGAGCCTCATTTGATTTGAGATGTAAAGTTCTTGTTCCCTGATAAGAGTCAAACGTAATAGAGAGCAACTAGGTCCCCTCTCTGACATCCTCTTTTCCCAAAACAAGTTCAGTTGAAATTGTGAGATAGCCATTTTGTTACCAATAGTCTAAAAATCATATAAATCTAGCTGTTGGGGTAGCACTTCGCGCGACCCCACCACCTAGTTGTTAGGAGCGCTCCACGCCCCCCAAGCCCCCCCCCCCTCACGCGCGTAAGTCATTACGCGCCATATTAGTTACGCGCCATTGTAGTTGTGTCCCTGAGTCCCACCTGTGAATATATATATATATATATATATATATATATATATATATATATATATATATATATATATATATATATATATATATATATATATATTTTAACTACGTAAAACTTGCGAATATACAACATTCTTCGCTGTCGCATTGTCTGTGCATATAAATAGCTTGTCAAGTTTACCGACTCTTGAACATGCAACATATAATTGTCCATGGGAAAAACAATCCGTATTCAGATCTATACCTCATTATTCTAATGATTACCCTTGAGGTTTGTTGATGGTGATTGCTAATCGAACATTCCCTGTGTCCCCATCGTCATATATCCCCTCTGTGCCCCCCAGCGTCCCTGTTGTAGTTGTTTCCCTGTGTCCCGGTGTCCCGGTCTGTAATTACGTCAGTCGACAAACATGACGTCAGTCAACAGAAAGACAAACAACTTATTTTTATATGTATAGAAGATAGATATAGATGTCTTTAGGGTGGATACAATCCCCCAGAGCTATGGGCAAGGGTTGTAAGCTATGCCCGGGGACTGTAAGGTTTTTATGGAACGGGTAGTCATGTCAGCTTTGGATTGGATGGGGCTCATTTGATTAAAATTCCGAAGTTTTAGTGCCGTTTTTAAGAGTAAAAAGTGAATGGAGGGCAATCCTAGGGCAGCTGAAGAAAAATAGTAAAAATGACTGTGGATACTGATATTTGTGCCTTAATGCTTTGATAATTTTTTATGTATGAAACTAAGGAAAGTGGAAACATTTAAAATGTATTTTGTTTTCAGTAATGCGCAAATTATGTTCTCAGCTAGGAACTAAAACTTTGGTTAAAAACTTTATGTGTAATAGAGTGGAAACGGGGCTTGTAAGAGAATTATCTGAGTGATAGATCAAATGAAAACAAGTGGAATGTAAAGAAATTGGAAAAATCATTAAAATATAAACTAAAAAGGTGTGAAGTGGAGAACATGGATGAAATTGCCGAGGATCCGGAAGATGCAGCTAGACGGCATAATAGCAAAATATTGTACAGATATGTCCCTCTCATAAATTGAGAGGGAGTAGTCAATCCGGACTTGTCCCAGTTAAATATAGGAACAGGGCCACAATTATTGATAAGGAAAGAGGTAAAGAGAGATAAATAGAACATTTTGAGAATACATCAAACCTAGATAGAGTTGAAGGAAAATATATAGAGGAAAATAAAAGAGTATGTGATACCTTGGATGTGAAGGAAGATTTACTTTGTGAGGAACAATTAGGGACAGTTCTAAAAGGACTAAAAAATAATAAAGCCCCAGGTACTGATATTGTGGTAAATGATTTTCTTAAATAAGGTGGCTCTTGAGGCTAGAAATAAGCTATTGAAGATTATGAATATGATTTTTGAAAAAATACCTACCAATTTTAGGAAGACTCTAATTAAACCACTGTATAAGAAAGGTGACAAGAGTGAGTGTCGTAATTATCGAACCATTAGCCTGGTCTCTGTAGGTAGCAAATTGCTTAGTAATACAATACTTTTTAGATTGAAAGATGCTGTAGGCAAAGTGATAAGAGAAGAACAGTGCGGTTTTAGAAAGGGTAGAGGATGTGTCGACTAAATTTCCATTCTTAGGCCTAATAATTGAGAAGTTCCTGATTTATCAAACACCTTTGATCTATAGTCTTATAGAATATGAGCAAGCGTTCAATTTCGTTCGTAGAAGTGCTTTAGCGAAAATCTTATCCTTGTGTGGTATACCAGATAAATACACTAAAGTGATCAGTGCTATTTACGGGAATAACGCTGCGATGGTTAAGGTAGGAAATGAGATTAGTATCTGGTTTCCTATTAAATCAAGAGTTAAGCAGAGCTGTGTTCTATCCCCCTTTATATTGATCATTTTGAGGTACTTTGTCTTAAGGAGTGCAGGATAGGCAATGGGAGAATACGGAATCAAATGGGGAGAAAACTTTTCTGGACTTAGATTATGCTGATGATTTAAGCATACTAGATGAAAGTGTGAGCAAAATAAATGAGCTTTTATAGGTTTTGCGAGTTCAGGGTGCTAGAATAGGTTTGAAAATTAATAATAACAAGACCAAGTCAGTAAAGCTATGAATAGGTAAAGATGGAAAAGGTGACGGTGGGAAACAAAAAGATTGATCAGGGGACAGCTTCACTTACCTTGGTAGTATTATTAGTAAAGACGGTGGGAGCAGTGAATATGTTAAAAGTAGAATAGCCAAGGTTCAGGGTGTTTTTCTTTCACAGTTGAAAAAAGTTAGGAAGAATATGAAGATAAGTCTAAAAGCTAGGATTAGAATATTGGAAGCTACAATGTTGACAGTGGGCAAATATGTTTCTGAAGCATGGGCGCTCCGAAAAGTGGCTAAGATTTTCTAGATGTTTTCCTGTGAAATTGCCTACGGATTGTTCTGGTTACCTGGCTGACTGACCGTATTTTAAATATTAGACTGTAGGAAACATTTTGCTCTATCCCACTTTTTAGGACTATAACCAGAGAAAGGTTGAGATGGTTTGGGCACGTTCTGCGAATGAAGGATGACAGATTACCGAAGATTGTCCTTTTTGGCTAACCGTCAAAGACTAAATGGAAAGCAGTTCGTCTGCGGTTGGGGTGGGAGGATGTCATAAAGAAAGTTTTAAGGGAAATGGGAACTTCTTGGGAGGGTCTAAAAAGGGAGGCTTTGAACAGATTGAGATGGAAGAAGAGCGTGCGTAGTTGTGTTTGTCTCAGGCGGCTTGGTGCTGCGGTGAGTGGTTAGTGGTAGTATAGTTAGCCTTAGCTAAGTTCAAATCAGGAGAACCTCGGTTTTAGCTGAATTCGATTCTGTATGCAAGCTAAAAATTGCCTCTGATTGGGTTTGGACTCTATTCCAAAAATCAACGTCACCTGAATCACGGCGTTTGCAGAATATCAGTGTCGATGGGCCTTAAAGGTCACTTTTGGAAGAGCTTATTTGTCTACCCTGGCCATCTCGTATAATTCTTCATAGTCCCAATGTAAATTACCCAAATTGAAGTAAGAAAGTGTCGCTTATCAGCGATGCTTTCTTGTATAAGCTCTTTCTTATTTCTTTTATATAAGCTATTTTTTAAATAAGCTCTTGTCGCTTATCAGCGATGTAAAAAATTTCAGTGAAATAAATGACTCTTCGTTCAGTCTTTCCCTTGCAATATCGGCAATGTTATTACAAAGAAGACAATTCAAAGAAACGTTTTAGTTCTTATGAGAATTCTCAGAAGACAATAAAAGCGAAATGTCGCTCCAGAAATGAATCCCATTCTAAATGATGAGATACTAAATATTTTAAGCTCTTATGCATGGGCTACACAGGGATGCCCAGTCAGTATTACAAGTCAACGTATTACAGGAGCTGGGGGGCAAATTTGAAACTTATAATTGTAATCCTTTTATGTTTGAATTGATTAGCATTAGAATAGATTTTGTCACATTCTAATCTTTGAATAGATTAGCATGGCAGCTCAACAAGATAAGCACCAGGAGCTAATTAAACCTCAAAATTGTTTGCGAGAAAGCTTTACTTGCTCAAAACTCTTTCGGGAGCACTTTTAGTAACTTTCAGATTTCCAATGGCACTTTCTATATAATTTTAGATTTTCGAAATCTACATAGAAACGAAGTACATTTAGCTTGACATATTGAAATTTTTATTTGCAGTTAATGTTTAAAATGAAAGCATAATGTATGTATGTATGTATGTATTTATTTATAACCCATCATACAAAATAATGAAGTGATGAAGTACATTGAAGAAAAAAGGAAAAAAAAAGATGAAAGAAACAACTTATCGTAATCAAATTCTAAAATACAAACAAAAATAATTCCACGTCAAAAAACAACATTTTGCCATTCATGACCGGTTTGCTTATTGCACATATGTACATTCAGCTTAGCTAACTTAGCACAAGGGTCAGACAAGCTATATTTTTTATCAAATAGGAGTTGCGGGTCCACGGAGGAACTCGCAATAGAAACTTAGCAAATTTGAAGAAAACGCGTTTCATCTTAAGATGGTCAGATTCACTAAATAGATATTAATAATAGATTTCTTGAGACTTTTCTTGAAAAACTCTTTTTTTTTCCCGAAGGTTCTAAACTTGTAATATTTTATAGGGAGCCATTTTGAGTTATGAAGATACCCCGTGACGCCCCATGAAGGCTTCTGTTTTGGCTGCCTACTAAAAATCTCGGGTTTTTCTTACTCCCTTGAAGCATATTAATTAAAACTGTTCTAGGAACCAAGGCACACAGTTTAACCTGTGAGGTCGTTCTCCTGTTAGGAAGTGATACCAGGAATTTTCCTGGAGCCTCGGCAAAAGTCTTTGAGCCCACAATTCTCCTGATTTCCTGCCTGTGATATGTTTTTGGATGAAGTTAATTGTTAGACATAATCTTTGCATTTCCAAGCATTTATTTCCAACCCCTCTCCATTCTGCATGCAGGTATGTGTAGAGAAACGGTGTTTTGCATTATGGGGATATGTCCCAGCCACTGAAATCGCTCTTTCAGGAAAGATACGGTGTTAGCTTGCACCGTTTTGTTCGTAGAGGTACCTCCTCATTGCGCTCCTCAATGGTGCTGATCAATATTGATATGCCTAAAAATGCTTAGTGAGGAGGCCGCTGTTTTGCTCCTTTGTCACTGTTGACAACAAATATTTTTCGGGTTTTTCCTAGAACAAATTTTTCCTCGGGTTTTCCTAGAACAAATATGTTCTAGATTTAAGATTTTCTCTTTAATTTGACGCTTCATATTAATACAATTTTTTAGATAGATTAACCTCTCCATCAATATCCAGGGTTGCCGACTTTGTGGTAATCCTCTGAGCATCCAACAGTGTGTGATTTTTTAGCTAAAATGTGTTCATTTTGAAATCTCAAACACTAGAGGTTATTTTTGTTGATCAGAAGACGCTTTGTAAACCTCTTTTAAAGCGGCCAGTTAATAACAAAAATCATGGATACGAAAAAAATTGATATAAAATATTCATACTAAATGACTACGGGCGAAAGCACTAAACTCATATAAACTTGTAAATCCCTTACATACAACATCTCTAGCGAGACTGGATGCTAAAAAAGGCCGAGAAAAACTACCACATTGGTAGAAATTGTTATTTTTTTTCCAAAATATGTATCCAGTTGGGATATGTTTCGTTTTGTCATAAATATACAAAATTGTCTCTTTTTGCCCTTTTCTGTCATTGTGTACCGGCACATGGAAATGTGCCCTTTTGACATAAAAGGTGTCCAGTTAGCAGCCCAGTTAATGTCAGGTGAAATGAGAGGTCGAACGGCAGCTTTAAAATAGTGAGATATTCGTCAAAATCCTCCGACAACTGGTGAATTGTACATAAAACGCATAAAAATGTAGTAAAATTCAGGAAAACACGGCTATTTTTTTCTTGGGGGGAGGGGTAAGTGCAGCAGCCCACTTTTATGCTAACTAAAACTTAGAATAGTTTATTTCTTGTTTCTCTCTTTTGATTTCTGTGCTTATACATGATTTTGGTCATAAAATAGAGTTTACACTGATTTTTTCCATTGTCTATTTCCACAGAAGATTCGAGAAAAACTGACCATCATTTGGGGACTGAAATTGAAAATAATTTTTTTGTTTACTCAATGTCTTATTGCTGAAAGTTCTCTTTCATACTTTCCCTCTTTTGAACTTTGTATTTTCCCTTGTCTAAAAAAAATATATATATATAAAACTGTTCCTTGAAAAAGATTTATTGAATTTCGTTTTCCGTTGATTGTCTTTTGTTTCTGGTCGGCTTGGGAATTGCATTTACTTTTTCTTTTAATATACAGAATGTTTTCTGGAACGAGTTTCTTTTTTTTTTCCCTTAGAAGTCAGCTTGATCTATGGAGCCGTAATGACACCTTGAACTTTGGGTGTGTTCAAAAGAGTAAATGATGTTTTTTTTTAAATAGGGACGCCATCTGGGAAGACAAGGGGCATTGTCCTCCATAAAATAAAAAATAAAAGAATACCCTTGTTCGGCATAATGTTGTTTCAATAAAAAATAGACTAATCTTCTAGTAATGATGTACACGGATAGACTAATATTCAATAGAATGTTATGCGATGATATGAAAAATTCTAAGTATGAATGCATTAACCACTAATCGAAAAAAATAAATCTTCACTTTTCGTTGAAAGACTATCTTCTTTTAAACCTAACATTTGTTAGTTTTTAACTGGAATAGTATTGGTATATTTTAATAAAAGCAACCTTCGCTAATAAGTGCTATTAAGAATTGCAGTTAATGATGATTAACATGCGTCATGATAGGAGTAGGTTTGGTAAAAGCGGTAGTAGGAGTAACCGTGGTAAGAGTACTCATGATAAAAGCAGTCTTGTTGCGAGTCTGCGATAGAGTAGCAGTGGCAACAACAGTCATGGTATGAGTAGTAATATTAGTTGAGGATACTTTTGTCATTTGGGTTACTGTAGGTATTTTGGCATGAGTCAGTCCAGGGTGGTAAATGTAGGGGCATTTATGGCAGGAAGAGTAGCCCAGGTCAGAAAATTTGTGGTAAAAGCAGCAGTCTAGTCTGTTTTAGGGTTGTTGTGCTAGGAATCGCTGTTGTAGAAATTGCCATAGTTGTAGTTGTAATAGAGTACTTTACCACAGCAGTACTCATCATGAGTACTCAGAGTACTCATGATAAAAGCAGTCTTGTTGCGAGTCGGGAATAGAGTAGCAGTGGCAACAACAGTCATGGTATGAGTAGTAATAATAGTTGAGGATACTTTTGTCATTTAGGTTACTGTAGGTATTTTGGTGTGAGTCAGTCCAGGGTGATAAATGTAGGGGCATTTATATCAGGAAGAGTAGCCCAGGTCAGAAAATTCGTTGTAATAGCAGTAGTCTAGTCGGTTTTAGGGTTGTTGTGCTAGGAATCCTCGTTGCAGAAATTGCCATATTTGTAGTTGTGGTATGAGCCTTTGTAGCTGTAGAGCTGGCCACTTTCTGCAAGGCCAAAATTTTATATTCATAGGCAGGACGCTTGTTAAGGATCAGGACGCTTCCAGCGACTAAAATGTATCTGTGAATCCTTTGTTTACTTAACAGCCTTGTTTTTTAGACTGTGCGTATCTTGTCACCTATTCCACGTGATTCCACGTGGATTCATAAGGGTAGCTGGGAAGCAAAGTATGCGAACGAGGCTGTCTTATGACTTTTGATCCATTTTGTCACTGATAAACGGCTCAAAACTTTCAAGTTTGCCATTAAATTAAGTTTGACTTTCTCTCAACTCTACTTTTTGAACAATAAAAAGCTCTAGTGTAAAGAGTGATGTATTGACGTGGGGGTAAACCCCCTCATATACGTAATAAAAACATACGAATACAGAAGTTCGTTGCGTAAGCTAATTTGTAAGTTATTTATATCTTTTACTAATAAAAACGTTCGTAAAAAATTAAAAGTTCTAGTTGCCTTTTAAGTAATAAAAAAATTGAGGGGGCAACTAGGCCTCCTCCCCCTTCTTTTTCTCAAAATCATTCGATCAAAACTATGAGAAAGCCATTTAGCCAAAAAATAAATATGTAAATTTCGTTTTAATTATTCATCTGCGGAGAGCCAAAATCAAAACATGCATTAATTCTAAAACGTTCAGAAATCAAATAAAAAAAAAACAACAAGTTTTTTTTAACTGAAAGTAAGGAATGACATTAAAACTTAAAACGAAAAGAAATTACTTCGTATATGAAAGGGGCTGCTCCCTCCTCAGTGCCCCGCTCTTTACGCTAAAGTTTTTTACCGTTTTAAAAAGTAGAGTTGAGAAAGTGTCAAACTTTCAAACAGTTCGTGGTAACGAACTGTAGTAAGGAGCGACCCGGCTCAATAGTAACCAAAATTCTAAAAAATGGAATTTTGGTACCAATAGCTACATCAAAAGAAGATGTTTATTTGTTTGTTTGATTTTTTGTTTTTTGTTGTTTTTTTTCCCAGGTGTGATCGTATCGACCCAGGTGTCCTAGAATGTTGCGAGAGGGCTCATTCTAACGGAAATGAAAAGTTCTAGTGCCCTTTTTAAGTGACCGAAAAATTGGAGGGCACCTAGGCCCCCTCCCACGCTAATTATTTTCCCAAAGTTAACGGATCAAAATTCTGAGATAGCCATTTTATTCAGCGTAGTCGAAAAACCTTATAACTATGTCTTTGGGGACGACTTACTCCCCCACAGTCCCCGTGGGAGGGGTTACAAGTTCAAAACTTTGACCAGTGCTTACATATAGTAATGGTTATTCGGAAGTGTACATGCGTTTTCAGGCGGATTTTTTGGTTGGAGGCAGGGGTTGATTGAGAAGAGGGGGATATGCTGGGGGACCTTGTTCATCGAGGAATTTGTCATGGGGGTAAAAATTTCCATGAAAGGAGCGCAGGATTTACTAGCATTACTTAAAAAAAAACAATGAAAAAATAAATATGAAAAAGTTTTTTTCAGCTGGAAGTAAGTAGCAGCATTAAAACTTAAAACGAACAGAAATTATTACCCATATAAGGGGCTCACCTCCTCCTAATACCTCGCTCTTTACGCTAAAGTATTTTTAGTCCAGGACTTTTAGCTCAAAAAAGGGTCGAACCTGGACAAAATTGCAATATAAACGAAAATGGTACCAAAATGATCAGAAAAAATTCTGTACAACATACTAAAAGTCCCCATAATTCCGAGTGGGGTGAGTACCTGAAAAACAGGGGAAAAGGGGGAAATGTGGGGGAAAATGGGAAAAATGCCGAACATGCCCAGAAAATAGTTTAAAGTGAGTTTTCTGGGGTTTTCACATACGCTGATTACGAAATTGACATCTAAAATTCAGTATAGAAAAAGAGTACTACGGAAAACGGGGGAACAGGGGAAAGATGGGAGAAAAGAGAAGAATACAGGGTAGGGGTAGAAAGCGGTTTGGAAGATATTTTCTGGGGTATTCCTATCTGGTGATTATGAAATTGAGATATAAAATGATATACAAAAATCGATTAACATAAAACGGGGAAATGGGGGGGAGGGAGGGGAAAAAGGAAAACATACAGGGTAGGGGTAGAAAGCATGTGGAAATGTGTTTTCTAGGGTTTTTCTATCTGCTGATTATAAAATTGACATCTAAAACAAATTTCGAGAACAAATACAGGAGATCTATAGAGGTTCGGCTACCCCATAGGTTCGGAAAAGGCAAAAAAAAAATTCGAGAAAGAAATACGGAAAAATACTGAAATTACATTATTCCGTATTCCTCGCCGTTATCGACAAGCGCGTGGGTTCGTCAACATAATCCTGTTCTAATTCGACATTCAGTAAGAGAAGCAAGGTAGACTAGTCACCGCGGAGTTCCAGTGCCGACGACAAAACCTATCCTGACGGAATGACATCTAGCGGATCCAATAGTCCCCAGTCTGCGTGGATGTTTACACATGTGACATGGTAGCAGGATAAATCAAGGTACGACGAGATTTTTTTTTAAGTCAAGCATAATTTTGCGTATCGACAACTCTTCTTTTAGTACTAAGCCAAGTTTAATTCATTATTTTCCCTGGGGGCCCGAATTAATGGTTATTAGTTGCGTTTTGTCAAGATTAAGCAA
The DNA here is from genome assembly GCF_032884065.1 of Artemia franciscana. NCBI lineage: Eukaryota > Metazoa > Arthropoda > Branchiopoda > Anostraca > Artemiidae > Artemia > Artemia franciscana. Next base: position 33,915,503 of record NC_088873.1, read on the forward strand.
GAGCGACATCTAGTTTTTCAGCTTGTTTTCAGAGACGGTCTTTCGAGATGGCGCGCCATTTGGAAGGTTCAGAATTCATTTAGAGAGTTACGTTCGCCGTGCGAATGGTGCTGATGAAAGATAAAGCTCTTTGGAAACCCTGCTGCTGTATCAGAAGTGGAAAATTTTCATGTCATGGAGAGGTGAGATTCAAGGTATCTGTCCTATTTTTACCGAAACTAAGCTGCTCTTCTCTTCCAGTGCAAGATGAGTGGCTCCAACAGACTCTGCATTCTTTGTCAGCAGGACATATCAAGCGATGATGACACATCCGTTGTTCTGACTGCGAAAGGAGCACTATCGGTGAGCACAGCAAGCAAAGACAGAGGCGACCAGATTGCTGCAGAACCAGGTCAGATTGTTCATAAAGCATGCCGAAAAGATTATTGCCGCCAAAGTACCATTTATTCCTTGAAACGGACAAGTGAAGAACCTATCCCTAACGAGACTCCGAGAAAACTGAGATCTCAAGATTTCTTTAACGTGCAGGTCTGTTGCATTTTTTGCAACTATGAAGTGGGGTTCGAGAAGTCGATAAGAAAGGGGGCCAACGGCGAGTGCGTGAAAGCAGCCACGACAGAACTTAGACACTCAGTGTTGCGGGCATGCGAAAGTAGAGGCAAAGACAATTGGGCGACGACTGTTCTCGGAAGGATGAATTGCATTCTTTCTGACCTCCATGCTATGTGAGCTTTAAGACAAACAAAAGTATGCCAAAACGGTACAAAGAGGAGAAAGAAAACGATTCTGCCAAGGCGGGAAGACCAGCCGAAACAAAGAAGCGAGAAGCTTTTGAAAAGTCTCTAGAGCACTTTAAAAGTATAGAAGACCAACACTTTACTCTTAGTGATGTCGCAGAAAAGATGAATTCTTTCCTTGGAGTCGGTGAAGCTTACAGTGTGAAGCACATCCAACGTCTTTTGCTTGAAAGCTACGGGGTTCGTGTGCTTATCACGGATTTGCCTGGGAAAGCTAGCATTGTGACATTCAGAGAGACGGCTCATTTCATTCTGAACGAGCATCGCACGCTTCCTAAGGACCAATCTGAGGACGTAGAGATCATGAACATGATAAAAACGGTCGCTAGAATAATCAAAAATGAAGCTAACAGCCTACCTCCTTTATCAGAAGAGTATCCAAGTTTCAAGTCTCTTGACAATGTCGAAACGTGCTTAAGCTACCTTCCCAAGTCCTTGCGTCTTCTTCTTTGCGAATTAATACCAGGGGTAAACGAGAATATTGCAGTGGCAGCTCTTGGTCAAGCAATAGTACAAACCTGTTTACCTCGAACAGTCCTCGCACCTCTTCAGGTGTTTGTAGCAGTTCAGCTCCACCACCACTTCGGATCACGGTTTCTAATAGACAACGTCCATAAGCTGGGCTTCTGTTCATCCTATAAAGAAGTACTCAGATTTGAACGAAACGCAGCTGCAAGTCACGGGACTGGTCTTTTCACGCTTAGCGCTGGCAGTTTCTTGCAGTTTGCAGCAGATAACGTAGACCATGATGTCTGCACGATTGACGGTAAAGGCACATTTCACGGAATGGGGATTATTGCAATAGTGAGTCCCAAAACGAAAACGACAATGCCCAGTATTCCTCGAATGGAAATTAATGCAGAAACCCTAAAAGACATCGCAGGCATGACCTTCCACTTCTACAATCGAAGGAACAAAGAGGGCGCTGGCATGGTGTATAAAACCCTCCAGAGCTATACAACCTCTGAAAGTAACTTGGACCTCCTTTGGCACAGCAGCTGGCTTTTTAGAAGCCAAAGACCTGGTTGGAGTGGCCTTATGCAGGCAGTGCACGTCGGAGAACATGACGGACGATCCTCAGTTCTGTTTTTACCTATGATAGACTACAAACCTACTGATCCGTCGTGTATTTACTCCACACTCATATTCATCAGTGACCAAGCGCGAAGACTCGGTGTAACTCCCGTTGTCACGTTTGACCAGCCCCTCTTCTGGAAAGCGACAAAGATTGTTCATGACGAGCCTCCAGCAAGTCCCCTGAAGAAAATTGTAACAATGCTTGGAGGGTTCCATACACGAATGAGCTTCTTAGGGGCCATAGGCTATATAATGGAAGGGTCGGGCCTGAAAGAGATGTTAGAACTTGTGTACGGGGAGAATACAGTGAAACACATTTTCAGCGGCAAAGCGGTTGCAAGAGCAGTAAGAGCTCACGAGCTAGTCGACGCATCACTGAATATTTCACTTTTGTGCCTGGCATATTCGATTCCGTATGGCGAGAGACCTTCCGACCACGAAGATCTTGTACGAGTCTCCAGCGTGTATGACGATTTGGTGGATGGAAAGATTTCTGTGGAAGAAGCGGCTAACCACGAAGCCCTTCAGGCGATTTTGCTACGCCTCGAAGCCTTAAAATCGTCTCTGAAATCCAGCAGAACTGCGAAACTATTCATGCAGTATTCCGAGATGGTTTCGATCTTTCGGAAGTTTCTGAAAGCAGAAAGGACTGGAGACTGGGATCTCTACTTATCCTCTCTTTCTGATATGCTCCCATACCTCGCAGCTGCGGGGCATAATCTTTATGCCAAGTCAGTTCGTCTTTTTCTTCAGATGATGCAGGAACTTGAAGCATCGAATCCACAGCTCTTCGAACAGTTTGCAAGCGGCAAGTTTATTGCCCGACGAAGTGATCGTTTTTGGGCTGGATTGGCTCCAGACCTCGTCATCGAGACAGTCCTGATGAGGAGCTTAAAAACAGATGGAGGGCTGACAAGAGGAAAAGGGATGACTGAGCTTCAGAGAAACATATGGACAATGTCTATGCCAGTACTCGCTTCAGTGAATGATCTAATGCAGAAACTGACGGGTCTAGAGTACAGTTCTAGTGAACAGCACGTTACTGCAACCGCAGCACGAATACAGAGAGATACTAAGGATCTACTGACGTTTCTTGAATTCCTTCTAGAGAACTCTCCTTTCACTAGTTCCACAGAGCTTAGAAGTATAGGTTCCGGGCTGATTGCCCATAAAGGCGTCAATGCAGAGGATGCTAAAGCTGTAGGTGAGCTGATCCTCCAGCGCATGGATGGCCAATCCGTCGAAAGTTTTTCATTCAGGAAGAAAGACAAAGTCGTTACACTGGCATCCGATGGGAACATTAGGATAGATGGCGAGATTTCGCATATCGATCCTGCACTGCTTTTTCAACGTCTTTCGACTGCTGCCCATACATCTGAAAATGACATGGCAGAAACTCTGCGTTACGAACTGTGCAGTTATCCGCCCGCTTTGTTTGAGAATCCTGGCATAATGCGTCAGCCAGACAAACCTGCACTAGCGAAAGCAATATGGAAAGAAGCGAACACGGACTCGATTCACCACCTGCCAGTGTCAGATCGTGTCACTGTAGTTGACGGAGGTTGGCTGCTTCAGCAAGTACCTTGGAAGATTGGTGATACTTATGATTCAATCTGTGACAGCTATGTTAGTTTCGTTACTCGACGCTGTACCTCCCCTACTGTTGTCTTCGATGGATACAGCGCTGGTCCAACCACGAAAGATGCTACGCACAACCGACGGTGTAAGGGAAGCCAGCATCAAGTGATCGATTTCAGTTTAGGGATGAAGCTCCAGAAAAAGAAGGAAGAGTTTTTGAGCAACTCTCAGAACAAACAGCGAATTATAAGCTACATCGGGGAAAAACTCAGAGCCAAAGGATTTGAAGTCGTCCATGCGAAGGACGATGCTGACTATCTAATCGTGAAGACTGCCGTAACGAAAGCAGAAAACTCTGAAACAATAGTTCTTGGCAACGACACTGACCTTCTGATTCTACTCTTGTATCACCTCCCGCCTAATGCAAAAACACTTTACTTCGAATCGTCAACGAACGCAAAAGAAGCGATAACACGGTTCTGGTGCCTCAACGAAGTGCAAAAAAAAATGGGAGAAGTATCCAGGCTGCTTCTGGTAGGGCACGCACTCTTGGGATTTGACACGACCTCACGAGTTTTCGGACTTGGAAAGCAAGCTGTGCTACCTCTTTTGAAGAAGAGCGAAGTGTTCAGAAAAAAATGCAAAGTGTTTCTGGATGAATCATCGTCCAAAGATGAAATTGTGAAAGCGGGTGAATATCTTCTCCTCAGCTTGTATAAAGCACGACCAAACGAAGATCTCACTAAGCTACGGCGTTTGTTAAGCCTGAAAGGCTTCCGCCAACCGAAGCTGCAGCTTCATTCCACTCCCAGCGAGTGCGCCTCCAGGTATCCCGTTGGAAAGGGGAACCAGCTGACCTCGACCCGGCTGACTGGGGTTGGGTCCTCAGAGACCATAAATACTCACCTGTGATGACCCATTTGTTGCCCGCACCTCAGACTCTTTTGAGTGTCGTGAGATGCAACTGTAAGACAGGCTGCGAGAACTCGCGATGCAGCTGCAAGAAAAATGGATTAGCGTGTACGTTCGCGTGCGGAGAATGTCAGGGTATCAACTGTTTGAACAGGGACAACGAGATTGTCGAAGACGAGGAGCTCGACTAGTGATATCAATGCTGTGTTTTTCAAGTCAACTATACTGCCTTCGAAAGTGCAAATTTTACATATAATAGCCATTTTATATATAACTGCCAAGCGGTTGTTTTCTTTATGTTTAGTAATTCAAATGGTTGTAAGAAATGTCTGTGATTCAAGAAAGTACAAGTTTGATACTTAAGCGAGTTATTTTGTCCATAGGCCTACTTATTAGCCATTAGCAGCTGGCTCAGGAGTCAGGCCTCCCTTCCCCTTTTCCGTTGTTTCCTCCAGTTTTGTTCGGTTTTCATGGTTCTCGTTTTCTTTCCTTCATTTTAGGGGTCAGTTTCGTGATCAGCAGATAGAAAAACCCCAGAAAACACATTTCCACATGCTTTCTACCCCTACCCTGTATATTTCCCTTTTCCCATCCCCCCCTTATTTCCCCGTTATATGTTAATCGATTTTTTTATATCATTTTATTTCTCAATTTCGTAATCACCAGATAGGAATACCCCAGAAAATATCTTTCAAACCGCTTTCTACCCCTACCCTGTATTCTTCTCTTTTCTCCCCTCTTTCCCCTGTTCCCCCGTTTTCCGTAGTACTCTTTTTCTATACTGAATTTTAGATGTCAATTTCGTAATCAGCGTATGTGAAAACCCCAGAAAACTCACTTTAAACTATTTTCTGGGCATGTTCGGCATTTTTCCCATTTTCCCCCGCATTTCCCCCTTTTCTCCTGTTTTTCGGGTACACTAATATATGTAATAAAAACATGAGAATACAAAAGTTCTTTACGTAAGGTAATTTATAAGTTACGTATATCTTTTACTTATAAAAAGATTCGTAAAAAATTAAAAGTTCTAGTTGCCTTTTTAATTAACCGAAAATCGGAGGGCAACTAGGCTTCCTCCCCCGCTCTTTTTTTCTCAAAATCATTCGATCAAAATTATGAGAAAGTCATTTAGCCAAAAAAAATAAATATACAAATTTCGTTTTAATTATTCCTCTGCGGAGAGCCAAAATCAAAACATGCATTGATTCAAAAACGTTCAGAAATTAAATTTAAAAAAATAGGTTTTTTTAAATGAAAGTAAGGAGCGACATTAAAACTTTAAACGAACAGACATTACTCCGTATATGAAAGGGGCTTTTCCTTCTCAACGCCCCGCTCTTTACGCTAAAGTTTTTTACTGTTTTAAAATGTAGAGTTAAGAGAAAGAGTCAAACTTTAGCGTAAAGAGCGGGGCGTTGAGAAGGAAAAGCCCCTTTCGTATACGGAGTAATTTCTGTTCGATTTAAGTTTTAATGTCGCTCCTTACTTTCATTTAAAAAAACTTGTTTTTTTATTTAATAGCGTAAAGAGCGGAATGTTCAGGAGGGAGCAGCCCCTTTCATATACGAGTAATTTCTGTTCGTTTTAAGGTTTAATGTCGCTCCTTACTGTCAGTTAAAAATCTAGTTTTATTTTATTTAATCAAACAGTTCGTGGTAACGAACTGTAGTAAGGAGCGACCCGGCTCAATAGTAACCAAAACTCTAAAAAACGGAATTTTGATACAAATAGTTACTTCAAAAGAATCGCATTTTAATGCTGATTGCCCTGCTCTTTACGCTGAAGTTTTTACTGTTTTAAAAAGTAGAATTGAGAGAAAGAGTCAAACTTTAGCGTAAAGAGTGGGGTGTGGAAGAGGGAACAGCCCCTTTCATATGCGGGGTAATTTCTGTTCGTTTTAAGTTTTAATGTCGCTCCTTACTTTCAGTTTAAAAAAAACGTTTTTTTTTTTTTATTTAATAGCAAAAGGTATTGAACAGTGTCAACAAGCTCCTCAAGTTCAGTGCTAAAACATGCAGAAAGCATGGGAATTGTCCCATCAATAATCAAACTGAAAGAAAAAGTAGCTGTATTTGTGATATTATCTATTTGTTGCATTTTGTAGATTAGATAGTGAAATACTCTGTACGGGTTTAGTCACTAAATAAAATCATTTATTCATTCATAACACGGCTTTTATAGTTCTTACGTATAATTTGGGGAATACTAAAGACTTTTTGGACTCCCTTTTTCATTGATTGCCTTTTGGTTTCTCTTTGGCAAGGGAATTGTGTTTCTTTTTTCTGCTAATCCATCGAATGTTTTCCTGAATGAGTGTCTTTTTCCCTGCTTAAAAATAAGCTCTTGATCAATGGTGATTCTAATTAAACCTTAATATAGCTTAGCTATGTAACGCCTTCATCAGCTGTGGTGGGAATTTTATCTGCTTCTATGGTAACTTTTTCGTTATTATAAACCAAAAGAAATCAATTACAATTCTATTTTGTAAGCGTCGAGCCCTATTTTTTTTACTGATTTCTTCCTAATGCCAATTGCGTGTTAAAGTAGAAAGAAAATCTGACTGTATGAATTGGTTAAGTGAAACTTACACAACCATATATATTTTTATATCCTGCAAAATTGAGAATTCAGTTTGTAATGAGAGAGGCCTGCATATCCAGTTGCACATAACCATATATATCCACTGCATATAACCATATATGTCTTTAGATCTGTCAAAATTGGGAATTCAGTTTTTAATGAGAAAAGCTTGTATATCCAGTTGCGAATAACCATATGCATCCACTGCATGTAACCATATATGTCTTTAGATCTGTCAAAATTGGGAATTCAGTTTTTGAGGAGAGAGGCCTGCATATCCAGTTGCACATAATCATATATATCCACTGCATATAACCATATATATCTTTATATCTGGCAAAATTGGGAATGCAGTTTTTAATGAGAAAGGCCTGTGTATCCAGTTGCATCTGCTTATAACCATATATATCTTTAGATATGTGAAAATTTGGAATTCAGTTTTCAATGAGAAAGGCCTGCATATCCAGTTTCACATAACCATATATGTCCACTGCATATAACCATATATATCTTTATATCCGGCAGAATTGGGAATTCAGTTTTAAATGAGAAAGGCCTGCATATCCAGTTGCACATAACCATATGCATCCACTGCATATAACCATATATATCTTTAGAACTGTCAAAATTGAGAATTCAGTTTTTAATGAGATAGGCCTGCATATCCAGTTGCTCATAACCATATATATCGACTGCATATAACAATATATATCTTTAGATCTGACAAAATTGGGAAATCAGTTTTTGATGAGAGAGGCCTGCATATCCAGTTTCACATAACCATATATGTCCACTGCATATAACCATATATATCTTTATATCTGGCAGAATATGGAATTCAGTTTTAAATGAGAAAGGCCTGCATATCCAGTTGCACATAACCATATATATCCACTGCATATAACCATATATATCTTTAGATCTGTGAAAATTTGGAATTCAGTTTTCAATCAGAAAGGCCTGCATATCCAGTTTCACATAACCATATATGTCCACTGCATATAACCATATATATCTTCATATCCGGCAGAATTGGGAATTCAGTTTTAAATAAGAAAGGCCTTCATATCCAGCTGCACATAACCATATGCATCCACTGCATATAACCATATATATCTTTATCTGGCAAAATTGGGAATTCAGTTTTTAATGAGATAGGCCTGCATATCCAGTTGCACATAACCATATATATCCACTGCATATAACCATATATATCTTTATATCCGGCTGTACGCTGGCAATTCGTTCACTGTTTACGTATAGTATATGTTATTAAGAAGGGTATGCATGTTTGACCTTTACTTTCCAAAAAGACAATAAGCATTCAGGTGAGTCTTTGAGGAGAGTGTTGAACTAAATTAAAACATATTTTGTGTATACAGGCTTTCAAAAAGTCTTTACTCAGGAATGACTGAGAATAATAATTTAAAACTTTCAGGAAACGATAAGAGAGATAGTTAACCAAAGTTAACCAAGACCTAGCCAAAAAGGTAATATTTGTACGCTACTACTACTACTACTACAGCTACCACCACTACTACTACTTTCGCTACTATTTTTACAACAACACTACTACATTTAAAATATTGAGGGAAAATTTGAACTAAATCATAAGACACTATGTGAATGTACATTGTCAAGAGAGCTTATCTCAAGAATAAATTTGAGTATAAAGTTGGAACATTCACTAAATGCTTAAAGGGAAAGATCAATTGACCAAAAGGCATTATGTGCATGCTGCCACTAATATTACTACCGCTGCTGCATTTACTACTGCTACTGCTGCTGCTACTTCAACTACTACCTCTATTGCAACTACTAGTAAGGCAAAGAGTACAGCTCTTAGCCTTAAGGCTAACTACACAGCTCTTAACCTTAATGCTAAGAACACTATTTCCGCTTTACTGAAAAAGGACTTTGGATCGTCGGTATATCTTTTCAGTTTTCTTCTATAAGAATTCATAGTATGGGTTGCTATTTGTATATCTGAGATACTTTTTCCACAATTTTTTATCCTGACACAAACAGTATTTTTTTATTTAATTTTGTAGCTTCTGAAGTTGACCTGAAAAATAAAACTTATCACTCCGAAAATATTCTATCTATGCTCTTTGACAACCTGGATATACTTACACTCTTTTTATTTATTTAAATTATAAGAACAGAAGTAGTAATAATAATATCCCAAAAAGTTTCAACTGAACACCCTCAATCGTTTTTGATATGTTGCTGAGGTGTCTTATTGGCAACCGTTTAACACAATACCTTTTGATTTGTTTTTAGAGCCACATTTAGTTTTAAACTATAATGAGCCAATTGCATAATTGTGGGGGTTGACATGCCTAATATACCTAAAAACATAGTTGTTGGACCGTCCTACTATGCTGAACAAAATGGCTGTCTCAAAATTTTGACTGGATGCGATTGGAAAATGAACGGGATTGTGAGAAGGGCTATTTGCCTCCAAACTGTTGTTACTCTTAACAAGAGATAAGAGCCCATATGGCACTTGTGACGAGGCGAGAAGAGCTAAGAGCCAAGAGATCATATGGTATGAGCTCTAACAAAATTCTATGAATCAATAGATTGATCTAAAAAGGAAAATAAGAGGCTTAATGCCGGTCAGGATTTAAAATAAGAGCTCTGAGTCACGATGTCCTTCTAAATATCAAAATTCATTAAGATCCGATCACCCGCTCGTAAGTTATAGATACCTAATTTTTTCTAATTTTTCCTCTCCCTTTAGCCCCCCAGATGGTCAAATCTGGGAAAACGACTTTATCAAGTCAAATTGTGCAGCTCCATGGAACGCCTACCAATTTTCATCGTCCTAGCACGTCCAGAAGCACCAAACTCGCCAAATCACCGAACCCCTCCCCCAACTCCCCCAAAGAGAGCGAATCCAGTACGATTCTTTCAAACGCGTATCAAGGACATTTGTTTATTCTATCCACCAAGCTTCATCCCAATTCCTCCACTCCAAGTGTTTTTCCAAGATTTCCCCCTCCAACTCCCCCCAATGTCAAAAGATCTTGTCGGTATTTGAAATAAGAGCTCTTAGACATGAATTCCTTCTAAAAATCAAATTTCACTAAGATCCTATCATCTATTCATAAGATAAAAATACCCCAATTTTCACATTTTCTATGAATTCCAGTTTCCCCCTCCAACTCCCCCCAATGTCACAGGATCTGGTCAGAATTTACAATTAGAACTTTAAAGCACAAGATCCTTCTAAATATCAGATTTCATTAAGATCTGGTCACCCTTTCGTAAGTTACAAATACCTCAATTTTCAAAATTACCCCCCCCCCCCCCAATTCCACCAAAGAGAGCAGATCCGGTTCGGTTATGTTAGTCACGTATCTTAGACAGGTTTCTATTTTTCCCATCCACTTTCATCCTGATCTCACTGCTTTAAGTATTTTCTAAGGTTTCCGGTCCCCCCAACTGCCCCCTCCAATTACGCTTGATCCGGTTGAGATTTAAAATAAGAGATCTGAGTTACGAGGTCCTTCTAAATATGATGTTTCATGAAGATCCGATCATTCCTTCGTAAGTTAAAAATATGTAATTTTTTCTTATTTTTCAGAATTAACCCCCCCCCCCAATAGAGCGGATCCGTTCCAATTATGTAAATCACGTATGTAAGACTTTTGCTTATTTTTACCACCAAGTTTCATCCCGATCCCTCCAATCTAAGCGTTTTCCATGATTTTAGGTTCCCCACCCCAAACTTCCCCCAATGACACCAGATCCGGTCAGGATTTAAATTAAGAGCTTTGAGACACGATATTCTTCTAAATACCAAATTTCATAAAAAAATACCTCATTTTATCTAATTTTTCAGAATTAACCCCTCCCCCAACTACCCCAAAGAGAGCAGATCCGTTACGGTTATGTCAATCATGTATCTAGGACTCGTGAATATTTTTCCCACCAAGTTTCATCCCGATCCCTCCACTCTAAGTGTTTTCCAAGTTTTAGGTTTCCCCCTACCAACTCCCCCCAATGTCACCAGATCCGGTCGGGTTTTAAATAAGAGCTCTGAGCCACGATATACTTCTAAATATCAAATCAAACAGTTCGTGGTAACGAACTGTAGTAAGGAGCGATCCGGCTCAATAGTAACCAAAACTCTAAAAAATTGAATTTTGATATAAATAGCTACATCAAAAGAATCGCATTTTAATGCTGATTTTAAATATATAAGTTTCATCAAGTTTAGTCTTAGCCATCAAAAGTTAAGAGCCTGAGAAAATTTGCCTTATTTAGGAAAATAGGGGGAAACACCCCCTAAAAGTCGTAGGATCTTAACGAAAATGACACCATCAGATTCAGCGTATCAGAGAACCCTACTGTAGAAGTTTCAAGCTCCTATCTACAAAAATGTGGAATTTTGCATTTTTTGCCAGAAGACAAATCACGGGTGCGTGTTTATTTGTTTGTTTTTTTGTTTTTTTGTTTTTTTTTTTTTTTTCCCAGGGGTCATCGTATCGACCAAGTGGTCCCAGAATGTCGCAAGAGGGCTCATTCTAACGGAAATGAAAAGTTCTAGTGCCCTTTTTAAGTGACCAAAAAAATTGGAGGGCATCTAGGCCCCCTCCCACGCTCATTTTTTTCCCAAAGTCAACGGATCAAAATTTTGAGATAGCCATTTTGTTTGGCATAGTCGAAAATCTTAATAACTATGTTTTTGGGGATGACTTACTCCCCCACAGTCCCTGGGGGAGGGGTTGCAAGTTACAAACTTCAACCAGTGTTTACATATAATAATGGTTATTGGGAAGTGTACAGACGTTTTCAGGGGGATTTTTTTGGTTTTGGGGGTAGGGTTGAGGGAGGGGGCTATGTGGGAGGATCTTTCCTTGGAGAAATATACCATGGGGGAAAAAAATTCAATGAAAAGGGCGCAGGATTTTCTAGCATTACTATAAAAAAAAACAATGAAAAAATAAACATGAAAACGTTTTTTCAAATGAAAGTAAGGAATAGCATTGAAATTTAAAACAAACAGAGATTATTACGCATATGAAGGGCTCTAAAAATACTTTTGCATAAAGAGCGAGGTATTTAGGAGGAGATAAATACCTCGCTCTTTATGCTAAAATATTTTTAGTGATTTCAACTATTTATTCAACGGCCTATTTGATTCAGGGGTCATTCTTAAAGAATTGGAACAAAACTTACGATTTAGTGTAAAGAGCGAGGTATTAACGAGGGTACAAACCCCCTCGTACACATAATAAAAATATAAGAATATAAAAGTTTGTTACGTAAGTTAATTCTTAAGTTACGTATATTTTTTACTAATAAAAACGTTCATTGAATATTAAAAGTTATAGTAGCCTTTTTAAGTAACCAAAAATTGGAGGGCAGCTAGGCCTCCTTCCCCACCCCTTATTTCTCAAAATCGTCTGATCAAAACTAAGAGAAAGCCATTTAGCCAAAAAAAAATTAATATACTAATTTCATTTCAATAATTTATGTGCGGAGAGCCAAAATCAAACATGCATTAATTCAAAAACGTTCAGAAATTAAATAAAAAAAACTAGTTTTTTAACTGAAAGTAAGGAGCGACATTAAAACTTAAAACGAACAGAAATTACTCCGTATATGAAATGGGTTGTCCCCTCCGCAGTCCCACGCTCTTTACGCTAAAGTTTTAGTTGTTTTAAAAAGTAGAATTGTGGCAAAGAGTCAAACTTTAGCGTAAAGAGCGTGGGACTGCGGAGGGGACAACCCATTTCATATACGGAGTAATTTCTGTTCGTTTTAAGTTTTAATGTCGCTCCTTACTTTCAGTTAAAAAACTAGTTTTTTTTATTTAATTTCATTGAGAACCGATCACCCGTTCGTAAGTTAAAAATACCTCATTTTTTCTAATTTTTCAGAAATAACCCCCCCCCCCCCCCAACTACCCCAAAGAGAGCGGATTCGTTCCGTTTATGTCAATCATCTATCTAGGACTTGTGTTTATCTTTCCCACCAAGTTTCATCCCCATCCCTCCACTCTAAGTGTTTTCCAAGTTTCAGGTTTCCCCCTCCCAACTCCCCCTCCCAATGTCACCAGATCCGGTCGGGATTTAAAATAAGAGCTCTAAGACACGATATCCTTCTAAACATCAAATTTCATTGAGATCCGATCACCCGTTCCTAAGTTAAAAATACCTATTTTTTTCTAATTTTTAGAATTACCCCCCCCCCCCCCAACTACCCCAAAGAGAGTGGATCCGTTCCGATTATGTCGATCATGTATCTGGGACTTGTGCTTATTTTTTCCATCAAGTTTCATCCCGATCCCTCCACTCTAAGTGTTTTCCAAGATTTTAGGTTCCCCCCTCCAACTCCCCCCAATTTCATCAGATCCGGTCGGGATTAAAATAAGAGCTCTGAGACACAATATCATTCCAAACATCAAATTTCATTAAGATCCCATCACCCGCTCATAAGTTAAAAATACTTCATTTTTTCTATTTTTTCCGAATTAACCGCCCCCCCCCCCAATCCCCCCCCCAGATGGTCAAATCGGGAAAACGACCATTTCTAATTTAATCTGGTCCGATCCCTGATACGCTTGCCAAATTTCATCGTCCTAGCATACCTGGAAGTTCCTAAAGTAGCAAAACCGGGACCGACTGACAGACAGACAGACAGACCGACAGAATTTGCGATTGCTATATGTCACTTGGTTAATACCAAGTGCCATAAAAAGGGCACCAGACATTCTGTCTGTAATTGGAGCGCAAGGGGAGGACTTCCCACTTGATATATCTAGTAAAAACATTTCAAACAAGTGAAAACAAAGTGAAAACATTTTAAATATATTTGTTTTCAGTAAAGTGCAAATTGTGTTCTGGTCTTGAGAAGGCATGGGGGGTTGTCAGCCCTACTCAAGTTAATTATTGCTCGTTTTGAGTTTGACTCAGCTATTTATTGTAAGATTTAAATAAACAAAATACGTTTAAAATATTTTAACTTTTTTAACTTTAATATATTAAAAGCTATTAAAACTTTAAGGAATATGCATATCAGTACATGTATACTAAACTGACAACCAACAACCATTTTTTTTTCAGTAAAGTGTAAATAAGGGTCTGGTCTTGAGAAGGTATAAGGGTTGTCAAAGCCACAATTTCAAGACCTTTCAACTACATTGAACAAATGGCTATCTCGAAATTTTGATTAATTTTGATCATGTGTTTTGGGAATTGATGGGCGTGGAGGGAGGGCTTGTTGCCTTCAATCACTTTTGACTAATAAAAAGAGCACCAGCACTTTCAATTTCTAATCGAATGAGCCTTTTTTTCAAAGTTTCTACGACAGCAAATGGCCTTCTCAAAATTTTTATCAGATGCATTACGGGAAATACGAGGTTTGGAGGGGTGGGGGTTATCCACCCTCCGATTACACTGAATCTTAAAAAGAGCACTAGAATTTCTGATTACCAATCCAACGAGCCAGCTCTGAAGTTTGTACGATCACCCTTTCTTTATATACCTTATACACCCCAGGGCATAACTTACCTTGCCCTGAGGGCTGGTGGGGGGATTGTCATCTTCAAAGACAAAATTTCTGGTCCTTTCAATTACGTTGAACAAAATGGCTATCTCAAAATTTCGATTGGATGTGTTTGGGGAAATGGTGGGCGAGGAAGGAGGGTTAGTTGCCCTCCAATCACTTTCGACTATTAAAAAGGGCACTGGCCCTTTTAATTTCCAATCGAATGAGCTCTTTTTGAAGTTTCTACAACAACAAACGGCCCTCTCAAAATTTCTATCAGATACATTTTGGTGAAATATGAAGTGTGGTGGGAGTATCCACCCTCCGATCACTCCGAGTCTTAAAAAGGGCACTAGAGCCTCTGATTACGAGTCCAATGAAACCCCTCCGAAGTTTATACGATTACCTTTTCTATATATACCTTATATACCCCTAGGGCATACAACTCTTGCCCTGAGGGTTGTGGGGGAGGGTTGTCATCCTCGAAGATAAGAGTTCTGGACCTTTCAGTTACGTTGAACAAAATGGTTATCTCAAAATTTTTATTGGATGAGTTTGAGGAAATGGTGGGCTTTGGAGGGGGGCTAGTTGCCCTCCAATCATTTTTGACTATTAAAAAGGACACTTGCCCTTTCAATATCCAATCGGCTTAGCTGTTTTCGAAGTTTCTACGACAACGACTACAAACAGTTTTCTCAAAATTAAAATCATATGCATTAGTCAAGGCTCAGGGTGTTTTTTTACAATTAAGAAAAGTTTAGAAGAATAGGAAGATAAGTCTGCAAACCAGGATTAGAATATTGGAAGATAGAGTGATGACAGTTGTCAGATATGGCTCTGAAGCATGGAGCTCCGAAAAGTGGATGAAGATTTACTAGATGTTTTCCAGAGAAATGGCCTACGGAATGTTCTGGGTACCGGGGTTACTGATCGTATTTCAAACAATAGGCTGTACGAAAAGTGCGGTTCAATCCCGCTTTCTAGGGATATAATGAAAGAAAGGTTGAGATTGTTAGGGCACGTTCTGCGGATGAAGGATGACAGATTAGCGAAGATTTTCCTTTTCGGCCAACCATCTAGGGCTAACCAGAAAGCAGGTCGTCCTCGTCTGGGATGGGAATATGTCATAAAGAAAGATTTAAAGGAAATGGGAACTTTTTGGGAGGGTGTAAAGAGGGAGGCTTTGAGTAGATTGGGATGGAAGAGGAGCTTGCGTAGCTGTTTAGTTTAGTTGCGTAGCTGTATTTGTTCAGCTTAGTAGAACGGTCCAGCAACAGTGTCTTTAGGGATATTAGACATGTCAACCCCCCCCCCTCCCCCCAAACAAAAACTATGCAATTGACCCATTATGCTTCAGAATTAAATTTTGCTTTAAAATAAATCAAAAGGTATTGTGTTTATGGTTGCCAATAAGACGCCTCAGCAATCTGTCGAGAACGACTGGGGGTATTAAGTTGAAACTTTTGGTGATGCTACTATTACTACTTCTGCTCTTGCAATTTAAATAAATAAAAAGAGTATAAGTGTATCCAGGGTGTCAAAGTGTATAGACAGAATCTTTTGGGAATAATATTGGGTTTTATTTTTCAGGTCAACTTCAGAAGCTATAAAATTAAATTAAAAAATACTGTTAAGTTTCTCCAACATACAAATAGCAACCCAAACTATGGATTCTTATAGAAATTAAATATAAAAAAAATAATTTTTTTAGCTGAAAGTAAGGAGCGACATTAAAACTTAAAACGAACAGAAATTAATCCGTATATGAAATGAGTTGTCCCCTCCGCAATCCCTCGCTCTTTCCGCTAAAGCTTTTAATTGTTTTAAAAAGTAGAATTGTGGCAGAGTCAAACTTTAGCGTAAAGAGCGAGGGATTGCGGAGGGGACAACTCATTTCATATACGGATTAATTTCTGTTCGTTTTAAGTTTTAATGTCGCTCCTTGCTTTCAGCTAAAAAAATTTTTTTTTTTTATTTAATTTCTGAACGTTTTTGAATTAATGCATGTTTGGTTTTGGCTCTCCGCACATGTTTGATTTTGGCTCTCCGCACGCGTTTTAAAAGGTACTTCAAAAACGGAAGATTTGAGAAATCCGTATACATTTATATTAGTAGTGTTGGGGGGGAGGAAGGAGCTGCTTAGCTAATCGTTTGTAGGTGTGACCTCAACAATATTATGGCTAGTAAAATGAGAGCCTGATGATATTTTATATCTAATAATATAATTAACATTATTAAATAAGAATTAAATAAAATATAATTATAATTTAATTGTTTAATCAGCATTTAATTAATTTTAGTTTAGTTAATCTAATAAAATCAATTTGATTTCATTTGTTTAATTTTAATTAAATTATTATATTAAATTAAGTTTTATATAGTAACACAGTAATAAATGACATAAACTACTAATAATTAAGTTGACAATAAAAAAAAAGGTCTTTTAAATTTGAGCAGGCACCGTAGACAAAACTATTTCCAAAAGCATTTTGACAATCGAACAATAAATAGTTAATAGAAGCTAATTTGACAAAATCGATTCTAAAATCCAATGAAGAAGACTTTATCTTCAAGCTCATAGGGCAACAGCTTCTGGGCAATTTATTCGTCAGATAACTTTCTTATTCAAATAAGGCCCAAATTTGATTTCTTTTTTTCCCTTTTCTGTTGGTTTTTCATTGACTGGTCACATTGGCCTCTGAGCGGTTTCAGTATACTTTTTGTCGTTATTTATACTGTTTGCCCTTCGGAAAATAAAATCTCGAAAATAATTATGCCACATGGGCATTCAATTCATAGTTATCTTGAATTTTAGCAAGAATAATAATAAAAAAAACAAACAATGAAAGCTGTATTCTTAGAAAAAGTTAAAGGAAAATAAAACGTTATATAGAAGAGGCTAATTTCGTTTTCAAGTAATTACCCGACTTTATAGAACTGATTCTGCCGTTTTTACTCTTGGCCTCACATTTTCTATTCAAAGTGATTTGAAACTATTTTCCTCCTTCTGGGGAAAATGTTCCCTAAGAAGTGAGATAAAAGAAACATTTCGCTCTAAGGAAAAAATGTTATTATACCTTTTTATTTAAACGAGTAACCATAGAAACTCCTATAATATGTTGTTAAGATTGTACTTTTTGGAACAGAGAGTATCTAAAAAAATTAAAAAGATTAGTAATTAAGCCGATTCAGGCTAAAAAGAATCGTTTATGGGATTACTTTTTGCTTAAGGCTTCACCTGGTTCAAGAGCTTTTAGAGTCGAAGATTAACTTTCATTACGAGCCGAGTTCAAGTTGTATTTACTTACATCTAATATTCATGTACTTAGTTGAATTTCGACAACAATGGTTGCTGAAGCAGCGTTGAAGATGTGGAGCATCTGGAATTCACATTTACTTGCGTTTAGTATTCGTGTGCGTTTCCGGGTATTGCTAGTTACCAAATTAGCCATTGAATGATGAATCATTATGAGATTAAATAAAAAAAAACTAATTTTTTTTAGCTGAAAGTAAGGAGCGACATTAAAACTTAAAACGAACAGAAATTACTCCGTATATAAAATGGGTTGTCCCCTCTGCAATCCCTCGCTCTTTACGCTAAAGCTTTTAATTGTTTTAAAAAGTAGAATTGTGGCAAAGAGTCAAACTTTAGCGTAAAGAGCGAGGGATTGCGGAGGAGACAACCCATTTTATATACGGAGTAATTTCTGTTCGTTTTAAGTTTTAATGTCGCTCCTTACTTTCAGCTAAAAAAAATTAGTTTTTTTTTATTTAATTTCTGAACGTTTTTGAATTAATGCATGTTTGGTTTTGGCTCTCCGCACATAAATTATTAAAATGAAATTTGTATATTAATTCTTTTTTTGGCTAAATAGCTTTCTCTTAGTTTTAATCAGACGATTTTGAGAAATAAGGGGTGGAGAAGGAGGCCTAGTTGCCCTCCAATTTTTCGGTTGCTTAAAAAGGCAACTAGAACTTTTAATTTTTAACGAACGTTTTTATTAGTAAAAAATATACGTAACTTATAAATTAGCAACTTACGTAACAAACTTTCATAATCTTATATTTTTATTATGTATACAAGGGGGTTTGTATCCTCGTTAATACCTCGCTCTTTACACTAAATCTTAAGCTTTGTCCCAATTCTTTAAGAATGACCCCTGAATCAGAAAGGCCGTAGAATAAATAGTTGAAATTACTAAAAATACTTTAGCATAAAGAGCGAGGTATTTATCTCCTCCTAAATACCTCGCTCTTTATGCTAAAGTATTTTTAGAACCCCTCATATGCGTAATAATCTCTGTTCGTTTTAAGTTTCAATGCTACTCCTTCCTTTCATTTGAAAAAACGTTTTCATGTTTATTTTTCATTGTTTTCTTATAATAATGCTAGAAAATCATGCGCCCTTTTCCTTGAATTTTTCTTCCCCCATGACAGATTCCTCCAAGGAAAGATCCTCAAACATAGCCCCCTCCCCTCAGCCCCACCCCCCAAACAAAATAAAATCCCCCTGAAAACGTCTGTACACTTCCCAATAACCATTACTATATGTAAACACTGGTCAAAGTTTGTAACTTGCAGCCCCTCCCCAGGGATTGTGGGGGAGTAAATCATCCCCAAATACATAGTTATTATGGTTTTCGACTATGCGGAACAAAATGGCTATCTCAAAATTTTGATCCGTTCACTTTGGGAAAAAATGAGCGTGGGAGGGGGCCTAGGTGCCCTCCAATTTTTTTGGTCACTTAAAAAGGGCACTAGAACTTTTTATTTCCGTTAGAATGAGCCCTCTTGCGACATTCTAGGACCACTTGGTCGATATGATGACCCCTGGGAAAGAAAAAAAAAAAAAAAAAAAAACAAATAAACACGCACCCGTGATTTGTCTTCTGGCAAAAAATACAAAATTCCACATTTTTGTAGATAGAAGCTTGAAACTTCTACAGTAGGGTTCTCTGATACGCTGAATCTGATGGTGTGATTTTCGTTAAGATTCTATCACTTTTAAGGGGTGTTTCCGCCTATTTTCATAAATAAGGCAAATTTTCTCAGGTTCGTAACTTTTGATGGGTAAGACTAAACTTGATGAAACTTATAAATTTAAAATCAGCATTAAAATGCGATTCTTTTGATGTAGCTATTGATATCAAAATTCAATTTTTTAGAGTTTTGGTTACTATTGAGCCGGGTCGCTCCTTACTACAGTTCGTTACCACGAACTGTTTGAAAAAACTGAAAAGATGTAAAATATTATTTTTTTCAGAAACAAGACTACGTCAATAAAAAATGAACAGAAATTAATTCAGAAAACTTTTTATACAAAACAAGCTTTTCAAGGAAAAGTAAAGAGCTCCATTAAGCCAAGAATGAGACCAGAACACAATTTGCGCTTTACAAAAAAAGAGGACCGTGAATTGTCAGTTGAATTGACATGTACTGATATTTATTCTTTAAAGTTTTGATAATTTTTTATTTATGAAAGTAAGAAAAGTGAAAAAATTTCAAACGTATTTTGAACGTATTTTGATACGTATCTGAAACGTATTTCAAACGGAGTTGGGGGGGATAAGAAAATTGGTGGGAAAAACAAGCAGAAGTCTTAGATACGTGATTGACATAACCGGAATGGATCTGCTCTGTTTGGGGGAGTGGGGGGGGGAATAGGGTTAATTCTGAAAAATCTGAAAAAATGAGGTATTTTTAATTTAAGAAGGAGTGATCGGATCTTAATGAAATTTGATGTTTGGAAGAATATTTTGTCTCAGAGCTCTTATTTTAAATCCCTACTAGGTCTGGTGACACTGGGGGGAGCTGGGGGGCATAAAATCTTGGAAAACGATTAGAGTGGAGGGATCGGGATGAAACTTGGTGGGAAAAATAAGTACAAGTCCTAGATACATGATTGACATAACCGGAACAGACCCGCTTTCTTTGGGGGAGTTGGGGAGGAGGGTTAATTCAGAAAAATTAGAAGAAATGAGTTTTTTTTTACATACGAGGGAGTGATCGCATCCTAATGAAATTTGATGTTTGGAAGGATATCGTGTCTCAGAGCTCTTATTTGAAATCTCGACTCGATCCAGTGACATTGGGGGGAATTGGGAGGGGGCAGAATTCTTTGATAACGTGAAAATCGAGGTATCTTACGAATGGGTGATCGGATCTTTATGAAACTTCATATATAGAAGAATCTTATGTCACAAATGCTCACAGATGTTTGGAAGGATATCGTGTCTCAGAGCTCTTATTTGAAATCTCGACCGGATCCATTGACATTGGGGGGAATTGGGGGGGAGACCAGAATTCTTGGATAACGTGAAAATTGAGGTATCTTACGAATGGGTGATCAGATCTTCATGAAACTTCATATATAGAAGAATCTTATGTCACAGATGCTCCATTTTCAATTCGAATAGGATCCGGAGACATAGAGGTTTGGAGGGGGGAACAGAAATCTTGGAAACCGGAAATCTTGGAAAACGCTTAGAGTGGAGTGATCGGGATGAAACTTGATGGGAAGTATAAGCACAAGTTATAGATACGAGACTGACATAATTGGAACGGATTCGTTCTCTTTAGTGGAGCTGGAGGGTTGTTAATTTGGAAAAATTAGAAAAATTGAGGTATTTTTAACTTAAGAACGACTGACCGGATCTTAATGAAATTTGATATTTAGAAGGAACTTATGTCTCAGAGCTCTTATTTCAAATCCCGGCCAGATATGTTGACATTGGGGGGGGGGAGTTGGAGGAAACCAGAAATCTTGGAAAACGCTTATAAATGTCGTAGATATGTGATTGACATAACCGGACTGGATACACTCTCTTTGGGGGAGTTATGGGGTGGGGTTCAGTGCTTTGGTGAGTTTGGTGCTTCTGGACGTGCTAGGACGATGAAAATTGGTAGGCGTGCCAGGGAGCTGCACAAATTGACTTCGACGATATGGGCTGAAGGGAGAGGAAAAATTAGAAAAATTGAGGTATTTTTAACTTACGAGTGGGTGATCGGATCTTAATGAATTTTGATATTTAGAAAGACCTCGTGACTCAGAGCTCTTATTTTAAATCCCGGCTGGCATTAAGCCTCTGATTTTCCTTTTAAATCAATCTGTCGATTCGTAGAATTTTGCTAGAGCTCATACCATATGAGCTCTTGGTTCGTCCGACCTCGTCACAAGTGCCATATGAGCTCTTAGCTCTTGTTTATTTCAGTGAAGTGCAAATTATGTTCCGGGCTTGAGAATGCATGGGGATTCTCTACCCTTCTCATGTTGTTTTGCTCGTTTTGAGTTTGACACGGCTATTTATTGTAATTTTTGTTTGTTTTGAGTTTCAGTTATATTATTGATGGTGATATGTGGTAGTTTTACGATCAGATGGTTATCTGACTTTATTTATGCTTATTTTCGGCTTAGTGGAGCTCTTTACTTTTCTGAAAAAAACTTGTTTTATGGAAAAAGTCTTTTTAGATAAAGTTCCGAAAAGGAAGCTACTTACTATCTAAGATTAAAGAACTATATTAGATCAAAAACAAGTATATGTTTTTCCGCCGGGCATGTACGTAGTTTTTGGACATGTACATAATAGTTTTTACAGGATTTTTTCAATTTCTCATCCTGGTAAAAGACGTCAGATGTTTTAGGGGCTTGGCTAATAAAAACGCTATAGATTAATCAACCGACTGGTTATATTATTTGCACTCTACACTGCTTTCAGTTACGGCTTTTTGTTCAAGTTTAGCGTAAAAACTAGGGAATTGAGGGGTTGCATCCCGCCCTCATATACTGGATAATATCTGCTCTTTTTGAATTTTTATGTCGCTCTTCGCTTTCATTTGAAAAAAAATATTTTTAGACTAATATAGGACATCTATAAGCGATAAACCTCAGAATTGGAAAGGTACTTGAACACATTGATGTCTTTCGCTTGTTGTTCTCGTACACTTGAGCTAACACTGAAATGGGTGTTGTAACATACCATGAAATGGCCCTGACATCTAGATTAATCAGAAGTTCGAAAGTATCGGGATTTTCACTTGATAAGAATTCATGTTCGACACAGTTCGATTAAGAATGCCCTACTCAAGGTTTTCTGGAAAACCATTGAGGGAAAATACAAACCCACGTTCCAAATTCTTTGAAAAGCACATATCATGTAAGAGGAGACTATAAAGAACTGTTAGAATAACAGTTATAAAGAACTCTCATTCCAGCATCACTACTGAACGAAAAGGTGTTCTGTAACATTCTGTCCAAAAACCATATTCTTAACCTCAAAAGACTCTACAAGTTTAATTATTTTCCAAAATACGTTACGTTCCCCTCTCTCACTTCAAAAAGTTAGAAAATTGAAATATTGGTAGAAAAATTGATTTGCCTAATCTTTGGCGACCAAAAATCTTTTCTTGCATATAAAACTACTTTTTAATAGCAGCGAAAAGAGATATCTAAGTTTAAAATTTAGTGGTCCGAAATCAAAACATAGCAAGTTCATGTTTCAGGGAGAGCAATGCTTGATTAAGAAAGTCTTCTTCACGGCTTTCTAGAAGACCGATGAGGTAAAGTAGTTGACCATTCGAAACGCCTTGAAAGGAGGATGTCATCCAAGAGAAGATTACAAGGAATTGTTACAACTTTCACTCCCGTATCTAGGAGGCCGCTTTTAAAACGAATTCAGCTTCAGAATCCACGATCTCTCCATCACGTAAAGTGGATTGCAAATGTGATGTTGCTTAAAATGATCCTTTTTGCTTCACGATAGGGTTTAGAAAAATGCAACAGGTTGAATATTTACCCAGTTTTATACATGTCACTTTTGGCATTATTGAATTGTAAGTCGATGGGGTCCTAGAAATGATTTGGATACTGAGTACTTACACAGATGCCAATGGAAACTAAGGTACTCTCACAGGGTTGCCAAGTGAATTCTTTGGTATCCATCAGAAAAAAAAAACACTTTAGAGCTGAATTTTTCAGACGGACATATTAGTCAGACTGACAACAAAATCTGATCTCGAATCTAGAATTTAAGCCTACAAAGGAAAATGAAATAAACAATTGGAGGGTGAAAACTTTTCAAGGTCAAGCAATTTTTGCTAATAAAACAAGCACGTTCTTTGAATCGGTAGTGATATCCACGACGTGACTGAATACTGTAGTGACTTCCTAAGAAGCCAAGTGGATGCTTTTAAGGTCTATGTTCCTTGTAAAATTTGTTATTTTGTGATTAGCCTATAACTGTAAATTGCACCAACAGGATAGTTGAATTAATGGGTTTCAGGTCTATACACACTGAGCCGGAGATATAAGGCTACTTAAACTTTCCCTTAGAAAATGATCTGAATAATTTTCATTTTTTAACATTTTTACTTGTTTTTATGGCACTTGGTATTTACCAAGTGACAAATAGCGATCGCAAATTCTGTCGGTCTGTCTGTCGGTCCCGGTGTTGCTAGTTTAGGCACTACTAGATAAGATAGGAGGTGAAGTTTGGCAGCCGTATCAGGGACCAGACTAGATTAAATTTAAATTAAATTCGCTTTCTCAATTTGACCATCTGGAGGGGCGAGTGGGGGGACAGTTAATTTGGAAAAAATAAAAAAATGAGGTATTTTAACTTTCGAACGGGTGACCGGATCTTAATGAAATATAATATTTAGAACGATATCGTGTCTCAGAGCTCTTATTTTAAATCCCGACTGGATCCGGTGACATTGGGAGGAGTTGGAGGGAGAAACCTAAAATCTTGGAAAACGCATAGAATAGAGGGATTGGGATGATAAGCAAAAGTCCTAGATACGTGATTGACACAACCAGAACGGATCCGCTCTCTTTGGGGGGGGGGTTGGGAAGGGAGGGTTAATTTCTGAAAAACTAGAAAAAAAGGAGGTATTTTAAACTTATGAAGGAGTGATCGGATCTTAATGAAGTTTCATATTTAGAAGGACCTCGCAACTCAGATCTCTTATTTTAAATCATGACCAGATCTAGTGTCATTGGGGGAGTGGGGGGGGGGAAATCTCAGAAAATGCATAGAGTGGAGAGATCAGGATGAAACTTGATGGGAAAAATAAGCACAAGTTTTAGATACATGATTGATATAATTGGAATGGATCCACTCTCTTCGGGGGAGTTGGGGGGGGGGGGGGTTAATTTGGAATAGTTAGAAAAATTTAGGTATTTTTAACTTAAGAACGAGTGACTAGATTTTAATGAAACTTGATATTTATAAGAAACTAATGCCTCAGATGTCTGATTTTAAATCAAGATCTGGTGAAATTGGGGGGAGTTGGAGAGGAAACCGGAAATCTTGAAAACGCTTAGAGTGGAGAGAGATGATAAGGATGAAACTTGGTGGGTAGAATAAGCAAATGTCGTAGATACGTGATTGACATAACCGTACTGGACCCGCTCTCTTTGGGGGAGTTAGGGGGAGTCTAGTGCTTTGGCGAGTTTGGCGCTTCTGGACGTGCTACGGCGATGAAAATTGATAGGCGTGTCAGGGAACTGCACAAATTGACTTTATAAAGTCATTTTCCTCGATTCGATCATCTGGGGGGCTGAAGGGAGAGGAAAAACTAGAAAACATTAAGTATTTTTAACTTACGAGTGGGTCTTAATAATAATAATAATAATAATTTATTTTTGACCCGCTACAAAAATCAAAGCGGAGTATCAATAAAAGAAACAAAACAAACACTACACAAAACAGAAAAAACAAGAAACTAAAGCAAACGAGTAAGGCCTCCGTGGGCGGGCAGATACTTATAAGTAGACTGGGGTATTTTGCCAGCAAGCTCTGTGAGCTTCGACCCAATATCCGGGAAACTATAAATAGATATGAGGCTCCTATTCCTATACCATGGAGGCAGATACAACAGAAAACGGGAAAACCGGAAAGAATAAGAACGAATTGAACTGATATCTTTTTTATGAAAAATAGGGTAAATACCAGAAAGAAACAAAACCGAATGATCTATAAAAACCGAATATAATTTAGCAAGAGACTTTCTATTGTATCTACTTCGATTAGCAACAATTTTAGAATAACTTAATTGGATTTTCTTCTTGCAATCAGCAACAGTGAGAGTCCGTAAGGATTTTAGAGTTTTACTAACGTTAATTCCCAGCCACCGAAATGAAGAAACCGACGGGATAGAAAAAGATCCACAGATTAGAGGAGTAGTGATATTGCTATTAAATGAAAGATATTCACACTTTGAAAGATTAAGAGAAAGTCCAATCGCATGAAGTTTAGATGCTACTGTTGAAACAGACAAAGAGAGCCCTTTTTTAGTCCTACTGATCAAAAGAATATCATCTGCATAGGCAAGATAAGAAATATTTACAGAATTAAGGATGCAAGTAGGTGGGATAGAGGAAAGGACAGATGATATACAAAGTTTGAAAATAGAGGGGGAGAGGACAGCACCTTGCCGGACCCCACGTTGTATTGGAATTTTACTATCTGAAACCCTCATATCCATTTTAATCCGCAAAAAGGAATTTGAATACCAATATCTAAGAAGAAAAATTACCGATATGTTGATACCGTGACTAAAAAGGGAAAAGATAACTTGGGAATGCGTAACAGTGTCAAAGGCTTTGGAGAGATCCAAAGCACATAAATGTAACTCGAATCCCTTTTTAGTAGCCTCAGTAAGAACAGTAGCCAAAACTTGATGAGCCTGCTGGCAACCTACTCCAGCTGAAAACCCAATCTGATTTTCACCAAAATATGCCGAAGAATTAACTGATGGGAGGAGAAGATACTCAAAAATTTTGCTTATATTGCAGGAAACCGTTATTGGCCTGTAAGATGCACACTCAGTCGGAATCTTTCCTCTTTTCAGGATCGGAGTAACTGTTCCACACAAAAAACTTTCAGGCACAACCGAGGTGCATAAGCACATTTGAAACAGAAGTTGTAAATGTTGGACTAGAGCTGGACAATCAACATTTAGGTGTTTGACACTTATACCATCACAATCAATAGAGCTAGACTTAAGCTTTTTTATAGCTTGTGCCACCGAAACTAAATTAACTGGGAGGATCTGGTTCTGGCGGAGTGATATGGGAAGCGCAGAAATAAGAAACCTCATAAAAGTAGCATGAACAAAATGGTTTATAGTGTTGAAAATCTGGTCGTAATATTTGCACCAAGCAGCAGGACTAATTGGGCTACTTGTTGATGAAGAGTCATCGATTTTATTTGAATTTACCACATTTTTCCAATCGAAATTACTTGACGGGAATTTGCAAATTTTAGATTTTGCAGACCGTAAATACTTTTTATACTCTAATTTAGTTTTCTGTTTAAGCTGAAATACTACACCGCTACGTGGTCGTTCGCAAGAAACCCAAATACGTAGCCAAAATTTGGCTTTATTTTTCACTGATTTTAGACCCGGATCCCAAGACCATTCAGGCTTCCGCGTATTAAATTTAACACGTTCTTCGGGAACAGCCACCCTCTCAGCTTCCTTCATGCATGATATAAAAAAGCTGTAAGGGTAGAAATATAAAGAGCCCAATTAGCCTTATTCCAATTTCGTCTGGTAACCCATCTACGAATCCCACGTCTATTAGAACTATCTTGCGACAGAGAAATACTAAGTATGAAGGAAATTGGTAGGTGGTCTATATCGCTTTCTATTTCATGTACAGAAACAGTCGAAACAGATAAGTTAGGAGAGCAAAGAACATGATCAATATTAGTAAGGCTCCCAGAATGATGGATGTAAGAAAACAGACGATTCTTATCCACTAGCTTAAACTCAGATAAAGACTCGAAAACCATATCAGACCGAATATTTGAATTCAGTAAATCAGCATTAAAATCCCCGGCAACAACAAATTGATAACCGAGAGATGATGCGGATTCTGTCACTTTTTTCAAAACACTACAGGTCTTGGCAAACTTGTTCAGTGATTGAACCGACTTACGATCACAAGGAAAATACACATTTATAAGTATTAAATCGGCAATTTGCACGGCCAAGAGGTTTTCGTCACTATGGAACAGCACAGGCGTCGTGGATGAAAAGGAGCTACGTCTCAGTATACAGGCGAGGCCTCCGGAAGGTCTACCAAACGTAGATCTTGCAGCACTCACAAAAGTAATATGGTTTGCACTCCGTTTCAACAAGTTGGTATTATTTGAAGATAAAAGATGCTCTTGAAGACAAACGATGTCATAGTTGCTCGAAAGTTCGTCAATGATGTGCTCTTTTTGACGTGTTCCATTTATATTGTACGAAATAACCGAGAATTTTTGTGACATCATTTTTTCATAGCGGTCACAATACGAGACTTGAGCACTGGACATAATAAACTATATGAAGTATGAGAATCGCCGCAGTTTGCACATTTAATTTATGATTTTCATAATTGGTTAGAATACTCGGAAATACTTTTTCAACCAATTCATTTTTGGACGTCACTAAATTACAGAATTCAGCAGGCAGTTGTATACGTCCTGAAATTGAGTCTACTGGGAGCCTTCCGTTTCCAATTGCCAGCAATTGATCTGAAAATGTCTGAACAGAGTCATCGTTTTGCAATCGGACACGCATATTTGTAGTTAATTTTAATGTCTTTACGTGTGACCATAAATTAGAATTTTTCAGGCAAGCATTCATTTCGTCTGCAGGGGTTGATCTAGGTATTTTAGGTAATGTTTGCCAGAAATTTCCCACAAGCAATATTAATGTGCTGCCAAAGGGTTTCGAATTCCCTCGCAAATCTCTCAAAGATTGATCCAGAGCTTCGAGCGATTTTTTGTGTGCCATTGTGTACTCGTCCCAAATAATAAGTTTGCATTGCTGCAATACTTTACCCATCCAAGATGATTTGGAAATATTGCAGGTGGGAGTTTCTATAGAATGAAATTTTTTTACTTTGAAAGTAGGCATAAATTGATCTGGATTTTCGATTTGGGCACCAAACGACGTTATTTGGAAACATGAGTTATATTTTCAGATATTTGATAAAAAACGCTTAGATTCTGACTTAGTTCCAGTATGCAAAGTCTTCAATTGCTCTGGTGGTGCAGCCAGTTGAGGAAGTTTAACTTTTCCTGAGACGCAACACATTCCTATTGTTTCACCATTAGATTTCTAGGCCTTGCGATAGGGACAAATTTTAGACATAGTCCCGATTTGAACACTTCTACTCAAGCTATAATCATCGACTGGGCTGTACCTGAATGCCAGGCGAAAATTTTCAGGTTGCTCTTGTGATTCCTCGGCACGCTTTCCTTTGGTGATTTCTCTTTGAGACGCAAGCCTGTTTTCACGCTGTTGTTGTGATTCCTCGGCACACTTTCTTTTGGTGATTTCTCTTTGAGACGCAAGCCTGTTTTCACGCTGTTGTTGTGGTTCCTCGGCACGCTTTCTTTTCATACTTTCTCTATTAGCCGCAAGCCTGTTTTCACGCTGTTCTTGTGATTCCTCGGCACGCTTTCTTTTCATACTTTCTGGTTCCTCGGCACGCTTTCTTTTCTTACTTTCTCTATCAGCCGCAAGCCTGTTTTCACGCTGTTGTTGTGATTCCTCGGCACGCTTTCTTTTCATACTTTCTCTATTAGCCGCAAGTCTTTTGGCATAGACTCTTTGAGCAGCTTCCTCGGCTGTTGCCATTGTAGGTTCTTCTGTCATTTTACAATTAAAAATTTCTCTTTGAACGATCTTCTTAAATACTTATAATGACGTCATATACTAAGCCTCGTCATAACAAATATGACACGACATACAGCTCAATCCTTATAATGCTGTCAGTCGACAAACATGACATCAGTCGACACACAAACATGACGTCAGTCAACAGACACACACAAACAAACAACTTATTTTTATATATATAGATTTGTGTATACAAACGGTAAGTATACAAACGTTTCAATTCTTAAAGAATTGGAACAAGATTCGAACTTTAGTGTAAAGAGCGAGGTATTCACGAGGGGGTGAACCCCTCATATTACGTACATGAGGAAGTTCGACGGGAAGTCGAACTTCGACTCTTTGCGCTAAAGTTCGAATTTTGTAAAATTATGGACGATATAAGCAATAGTTTGTTTGTGTTATTTTCTGACTAATCTTAGCATTTAATTTTACCTTAAGCAGCTTCATAACTATAACTTTTATGTGATGGTAAACTAGAGATATTGAATGTGTTTGGCTTGTGGTTGGTATTAAAAAAAAGAAAAAAAAAAGTTGCTACTGGCTGACAAAATCCTCGTTTTTTCACCTATTTGATTTTTTCTCTTTTCATTTATTATTTCCTTTCTTGATTTCGTACTTCATGCGTAGCTAGTATGGTCTCAGAACGCATTAACATTTTTTTCCAACTGAAAGTAAGGATTAACGTCAAAACTTAAAGCGAACATAATTTACTGTGTATATCTTTTAAAGATTTTTTCTTTCACGTTCGAGAATCTGTCCATGGAGAAATTTCTCTTGGGGGAAGGGAATTTTCCATGGAGGGGAGCTGGATTTCCCGACATTATTTCAAAAACGATCAGCAATTAAATAAAAAATAAGTTTTTTCAACTGAAAGTAAGAAGCAACATTAAAAATCAAAATGAAAAGAAAATATTACGTATATGAGATGGGTTGCCTCTCATCAGTAGCTTGCTCATACGTTAAAGTTTCTTTTTAAACTTTTAAAAGAGGCTATTATTCTAATTAAATAGCCTTTGTGAATCAGGAGTCATTCTTAAACTTGGGTTATTGTAAGGTTATTATTAGTTTAAAAAAAGTGAAATTAATATACAAATTTCGTTTCAATCATTCATGTACAGTGAGCCGAATTCCTGCATTAATTCAAAAACGTTCAGAAATTAATTAAAACATTTTTTTAAACTGAAAATAAGGAGTGACATTAAAACTTAAAACAAACATAAATTAATCCGTGTGTGAAAAAGGATGTCCCCTCCTGAACACCCTGTTCTTTACGCTGAAGTTCGACTCTTTGTCACAACTATACTTTTTAAAATAATAAAAGCTTTAGCGTGAAGAGCGGTGTTGAGGAGGGAACAACCCCTTTCATATACGGAATAATTGATGTTCGTTTTATGGTCGCCCCTTACTTTCAGTGTGAAAAAACTTGTTTTTGTTTGTTTGTTTAGAAACATACTAAAGATTTGAACTGAGAATATAAACCTTAAACTTTGTTTTCATTGTGGGATTTGATGTCTATGATTTAAAAGGTAGGTTTAAACTGATCAATGCTACCACAGAGAGACAAATTGCTACCAATGCTGCCAGTTGCATGGTTTAAAGTTGCACCGCCTAAAAGTGAAAGTGCACCGAAAGGAACATTCTTTTAGTGAAAATGAGTTAAATGATCAATTTTCTCCTAAAAAAAGTACCAATTTGAAAAATCCGATGCGTAATCACCTCAAAAAGCACCAAAATGGGGGAAATGTGCCCTATATGGTAAATTTACAAAATTTATATTTGGTCTGAGTCAGGGACAGGCTATGTAAACAATTCTCATTGGCGGCATTTGAGCGTCAAGGTCGTCACCAAGCGAACAAAGAAAAAAAAATGCATCGTTCAAGGCTGCTAACGCATATTTTGAGTATTATATAAGTTTTTATTAATCTTAACCTTTATTTTTTGCATTATTTTAAATGAGCGATGTTTTTTTTTTTAGAAAACAAAAGTAGTCTGGCTAATAATAATAAGGTTTATTATTGTTAAAGATTGTTTGCGGCCTACGTTTTTCATTCTTAACATCGCAATCAATTATTTTTGCATATCAGAATTATTCTCATTTGTAGTTTGTTTTTATAGCTTTATTTTGATAATATTTATTTTATTTTAATATATGTGGTATATTTTTAATCTCAATTGATTTCTAGCAATACTTTTTTTCATTTGTTGTCCACCAAGTTTTATCCCGCCTTTTCTTGCAGATATTAAATTGTGTTTTAGCTCCAAGTGTCAAGATCCAGTTTAGCTCCAGTTTAGTACCTCCATATTAAGTGTTGATTAGCTCCAAGACTAACAAGTTTTTTTCTACTGAAAGTAATAAACAATATCGAAACTTAAAACGAACAGAAATTATTTGGTGTATAAAGGGGGTCGTCCCCATGTCAGCCCCTCGCTCTTTACGCTAAAGTTTGACTGTTCTTGTCCCAATCCTTAAGAGTGACTGCTGAATTCAAGGGCCGTGGATTTGGAATAACAAGCTTTTTTAAAGCGCTAACAAACTATTGCTTAACGATCAGAGGGTTGAGGAGGGAGCAACCCCCTCGTATGCGGAATAATTTATGTTTGTTTTAAGTTTTAATGTTGCTTTTCTGTTTTATTTGAATTTTTTATTTCGTTAATTATTAAGAATAAAAAGTAATCTAGTTTCCAGTATAAGGGTTATAGGGAAATAGTAAAAATATTCCGTTTTATCCTCGGATTTTTTGAGAATTGATCTTCAAAGTGTTGCTTTCATAAGACATTGTTCTCCTGAAACAAAATTGTTTCTTCCCGCCATTTCCTCTGAAACATATTGTATAGCCGTAACATCATAGAAAATGGTAAATCTCTCATGTCGCCAGCTGAAAAATATAGGTTCCCTTATCCTTAGTTTTCTGGAGAAGAAAGCCTGTCTTCATCAAAATATTTTCTATGGACTTTCTTCCTTTGCAGTTTCATGTAAATTTGAAAGTAATTAGCATATAAAAGCATGCCTCTTTTTCTCAGTCTATATCTATAATGTTGTAATAATCAAAGGAATTGGTTTTTTATGCTGATTCCAAATATGTAAATTTCATTAATATTACTTATCAAGAGTTTTAAATATTTAATATTACTTATCGGAACCTGCGAGTCTGATGAATTTTGCCTGATTTTCAAAAATAGGAGTTAAACACCCGTCTAAAAGGCAAGTGATCCTAATAAAAAAGCACATCATTAAATTTAGCATATCAGAAAACCCTACTGCAGAGGTTTCAAACTTTTATCTACTAAAATGTGGAATTTCTTTTTTCAAAAGGTAGATCACAGATGTAAGTTTGTTTGATTGTTTTTGTTTTTTCCCAGGGATGATCGTGTCCTAGGAGCACCATTTATCATAGAAGATTGGAAAAGCGCGTGTTCGATTGAAAGTAAAAGTTCTAGTGCCCTTTTTAAGTGACCAAACAAGATTGGTGACACAGAAAATTTGCGTTTTCTGCCATTTTATGGCACCAAACTATAATTTTACCCTAAAGAGGACCAAGTTGCTATCTGAGATAGCCAATCGATTTGAAAGTATAGAAAACTGTGCTTTGAGCTTCCCAGTTACAGAGAAGAAAAAAAAACAACTGGCATTTATTTTAAACCTTCATTTAACTAGAATAACTGACTTCATATTTCATAAAACTTGTATGCATTGATGTGTAAGCCTGCATTGCTATTGTGAAGAAGGGGCATTCTGTCATTTTGTAGGTGAAGGTGTGTGTCAGGTGCCTCAAAGAGTGCATATTAATCCCTATATATCCTAACTCTCATAGAACTTTCAGACAAATATAGAATGGGTTTTAAGGAAGGGGCAAAAGTAGAAATTGATTTTTAATCCTTCTTGATTCCCAGGAATATTTTTGGCCAGCGCCTTTATTGTTGGTGTAGGGTGGGGGGGCTAATAGTGCTCCCCCTATTGCAATTTTTTTATATATAGCATATAATATTACACTTAAATGGCTGCCAGCACAGAGGTGAAAAGGGCGAAGCGAGGTGGGGGGTTGGTAAGTACTACCAGAAACTTTGTT
Organism: Artemia franciscana; assembly: GCF_032884065.1. Classification (NCBI taxonomy): domain Eukaryota; kingdom Metazoa; phylum Arthropoda; class Branchiopoda; order Anostraca; family Artemiidae; genus Artemia; species Artemia franciscana. The sequence goes on from NC_088873.1 coordinate 33,948,696, forward strand.
TTCATTGATTTGAATGGTAATATTTCTCCTTTCCTGTTTTTATACAATGTTTCAATATGTTTAAGCATATGTAGACAATGTATCCAAACATTAGATTTTAAATACAGCGAGGGCTTCAGACATATAGGAGGTCCAAAGCTGTTCAAGATTTCAATTCATTATAATTTTGCTGTTAAAAATTTTGACCAATAATATACTACTCCTCTCCGTCCACCTGAAATTCTCTAGTAAAATCATCATTGAGAACTTGTCCACAAAAACCAGTGTTCATCGAAAATCTAGACGAAACATTCAAGTTTTGTCTTAAATTTTTATTACAACCTAATATTTTAATCCTTAAGCAGAAAAAGGGATATGCTACCAATCAGTTTGTAATTAGTTATATATACAAATTAACAGCAAGAAATCAGGGGCCTACGGAGAGGGTAGCCAACATAATATTTCGGTTAGGCCTGAAAATGATCTGAAAAACGATCAAAACCAAATACCCCAAAAAATTAAGTTTTTTTCAACTGGAAGTTAGGAGCAAAATTAAAATTTAAAAGTAACGTAAAATATTTCGTATTTGATGGGGACTGCCCCTTCCTCAACCTCTTACTCTTTACCCTAAAGTTTGACTTTTTGCCCCAATTCTTCAAGAGAGACTGCTGAAACACAACCAAATAGTTACTAGTGACGAACTGTAAGTAAGGATCAACTCGGCCCAAAGTAACAGAAACTCTTAAAAGTGGAATTTTGATAACAAGAGATATATTATAAGAATAGGCTTTTTATGCTGATTCCAAACTTTCATTAAGTTTAATGCTCAAAAGTTCAAAAGCTACAAGCCTGAGAAAATTTCCCTGATTCCCAAAAAAGGGGGCCACCTTCTCCAAAAAACCAGGAATCTTATTGAAAGTCGCGCCATCTGATTCAGCGTATCAGAGGACCCTGTTGAAGAGGTTTCAAACTCCCATCTGCAAAAATGTGGAATTTTTTTTAATTTTTTTTTGCCGAAAACAGTCCCCTTTTTAAGTAAACATAAAAACTGCAATTCAACTAGTCCCCCTTCCACGCCTTTTTATCCAAAGTCATCCGATAAAGATTTTGAGATAGCCATTTTGTTGAGCATGGTTGAAAGGTCCAATAACTATGCCCTTTGGGATGACATGACCCCTCCACCCCCCCCCCCCCCAGCCCCGGAAGGACTAGTTGTTATAAACCAATTTTTCGCATACTGGTATAGTATTTGTTATTGGGAAGTATACAGACATTTTTCGGAAGGGGAGAGTTTTCTGTGTAGGGGATTTCTTACGGGGAGAATTTTCTGTTGGGAGAGATTTTTCTGGAAGTGAACTTTTCCTCCAAGGGAAATTTTACACGGGAGGAATTTGCCAGAATTCATATAAGAAATTATTTTATTTGTCTTAATTTCTTTTTGGTGGCTCAGTTTTACTACTGATCAGGTGGATCAGTACTACCGGGACTTGTCCGGGTTAAATTTTCAGCGGGGTTGGAACTCACTGGGAGATTTTCTGTGGGGGGGATTTTCTGCGGGAGAAATTCTCCTTGGGGTAATTATTGTCAGGAGAAACTCCACGTGGAAATTTTTCTTCGGAGAAACTTTCCATTGGGGTGATGGGATTTCGGGGAAAAGTTGTCCTCGTATGGGGAATTTTCAGCATGACTTGAAAAACGATCAGAAGTTGAATGAAAAACCAGTCTTTTTTCGGTAAAATTCTAGTTAATTGACTTCTTGCTATCTTGGAAAGGGTTTAGGTTAGGAAAATGAAACTTTCAGGGATGGGTTTACAGGCTAAAGTATGTCCCGGGAAGATATTTTAAAGTACCCACCTCCACTCCTTCTTACTCTAGAGGGCCCTGAAATTTGCCTACATGACAGGTCTATCTATACCTATTGAAATTTTGACAATACAACATTTTACATTAATTTTCTGTTACTAGTTGCTTTTTCTCTGCCTTTAGTTCTGAAAATGCAATTCCTGTTACTTGAGTAGAATTTTGAGCCATATCAATGTTTTCTTTCAAAATTTAGGAAATGTATTTGCATATCTTTAAAACCTTATAAAATGGAATCGAGCTAAGTTATGAAGCTGAAAACAATTTTGTTGTACTTCAATTAAGCAGAAGATCTATTTTGCAAGGTTTCACTTTTATAACACACATATTTTTAAAGGTCATCAAAGGTCAGGGCCCTCTAGAGGGAGAAGGAGCGGAGGTAGTTGCTTCAAAATACCTTCCCGGGACATACTTTAGTCTGTAGATTCATCCCTGAAAGTTTCATTTTCCTAACCTAAACCCTTTCTGAGATAGCAAGAAGTCAATTAACTAGAATTTTACCCTTTTTTCAAATAAAAATATGTTAAGGAGAATTTTTCAGGCGAAACCGTACGCAAGACATAAAATGAAGAAGGTGTTTCCAAACAGATCGTGGTAACGACCCGGCAGCGACAGGGCTCAATAGTAACCAAAACTCGAAAAAAACGGGATTTTGATACTAATAGATACATCAAAAGAATCAGATTTTTATATTGATTATAAATGTATAAGTTTCATCAAATTTAGTTTTACCCATCAAAAGTTACGAGCCTGAGAAAATTTGCCTTATTTTAGAAAATAGGAGGAAACACCCCCTAAAAGTCATAGAATCTTAACGAAAATCACACCATCAGATTCAGCGTATCAAACAAGCATACTGTAGAAGTTTCGAATGCCTATTTAAAAAAATATGGAATTTTGTATTTTTGGCCAGAAGACCGATCGCGGGTGCGTGTTTTTTTGTTTTTGTTTTTTGTTTTTTTCCCTAGGAGTGATCGTATCGACCCCGTGGTCCTAGAATGTCAAGAAAGGGCTCATTCTAACGGAAATTAAAAATTCTAGTGCCCTTTTTAAGTGACCAAAAAATTGAAGGGCACCTAGGCCCCCTCCCACGCTCATTTTTTCCCCAAAGTCACCGGACCAAAATTTTGGGATAGCCATTTTGTTCAGCATAGTTGAAAAACCTAGTAACTATGTCTTTGGAGTGAATTACTCCCCCTGAGTCTCCGGGGGAGGGGCTGCAAGTCGTAAAATTTGACCATTGTTCATATATAGAAATGGTTATCGGGAAGTGTACAGACGTTTTCAGGGGGATTTTGTCTGGTTGGGGGAGGGGGTCGAGAAGTGGGGGTTACGTGCGATGATCTTTCCATGGAGAATTTATTGTGGAGGAAGAGAAATTCCATGAAGAGGGCGCATGATTTTTTAGCATTCCTTAAAAAAAAAAACATGAAAAATAAATATGGAAGTTTTTTTCAAATGGATGTAAGGAGCAGCATTAAAACTTAAAACGAACAGAAATTATTACGCATATGAGGAGGCTCATTTCCTCCTAAATACCTCGCTCTGTACGCTTAAGTATTTTTTGTAATTTCGACTATTTATTCTAAGACCTTTGTGATTCAGGGGCCATTCTTAAAGAATTGGGATAAAATTTAAGCTTTAGTGTAAAGAGCGAGGTATTGAAGAGGGGGCGAACCCTCTCATATACATAATAAAATATACGAAATAGAAGTTCTAATAAAAACGTTCGTAAAAAAATTAAAAGTTCTAGTTGCCTTTTTAAGTAACCAAAAAATTTGAGGGTAAATAAGCCTCCTACCCCACCCCTTTTTCTCAAAATCGTCCGATCAAAACTATGAGAAAGCCATTTAGCCACAAAAATTAATATGCAAATTTCGTTTTAATCATTTATGTGAGGAGAGGCAAAAATCACAACATATATTAATTCAAGAACGTTCAGAAATTAAATAAAAAAAAGTTTTTCAACTGAAAATAAGGAGCGACATTAAAACTTAAAACGAACAGAAATTACTGCGTATATGAAAGGGGCTACTCCCTCCTAAACGCCCCACTCCTTTCGCTAAAGTTTTTTTTTATTGTTTTAATAAGTAGAGTTTTGAGAAAGGGTCAAACTTCAGCGTAAAGAGCGGGGCGTTTAAAAGGGAGTATCCCATTTTATATACGGAGAAATTTCTGTTCGTCTTAATTTTTAATGTCGGTCCTTACATTCAGTTGAAAAACTTGTTTTTTTATTTAATATATAAAAAGGAATGAGAAGTGAAAAAATTGATAAATACCTTTTCCCTATCAAAATGACTTAAAATCGTTCTAGCTTGGAACCTAATTTCTCAGACATTTTACCTTCGTGGGGTATATATTTATATGTAGTATATTTTTAATCTTAAATTTCTTACAACTCTCAAGCAGTGGGAGTACCGTATTACACACAGGGAGGTAGTTGACCATGAAATACTCCTCCCCCGATGACAAATTAATATAGAATTGCTGATTTTCATCGTTTGGTTGTATTACCCTAATCTCATCTGCCTTTCCCGGCCCTGTCCTCTGGTTTAAATTAAATAAAAAAACAAGTTTTTTTTTAACTGAAAGTAAGAGGCGACATTAAAACTTGAACAGAAATTTCTTCGTATATGAAAGGGGCTGCTCCCTCCTCAACGGCCCGCTCTTTACACTGAAGTTTGACACATCCTCTCAGCTCTACTTTTTATAACAGTAAAAAACTTGAATTTTACTTGAAAAATTGAAATTTTTTAAGACCAAAGAAGAAAGCATTTGGTGCTCACAACATAAAAACCTTTTAGCACTTCCGAATGATTATGGTGCTTGATCTTCATGTTGTCATTGACGGATACGGTGTCGCTGATGCCTTTGAATAATTATTAGATATATCACGATCGCCTCATGCTTTCAATTTAGGTCCTCAGGATTTTCGATCGTTCGGGATAGCAGGGAAAAAAAATCTATTGTAAGTTTTTATTACATTTGGAGGTCAATGTGATTGTAGACGAAGTATATTCTTAAAAGGTTTTTTTTTGCGTATTTTTCTGTTTTGGGTGTCTGGCAAATCCTATAATCAATGTTCGAATTAGTTTGAATCAAAAACAAATATTACCTCAAAAGAAGTTTTTCAAAGAAAAGCAAAGAGCTGATTAAGTAAGTCAAATAGTTTTTCAAGCGTAAACCTACCATAAATCATTCTATAAGTAAATGCAGCCCAAGACGAATAGAAATCATAGGCTGCACAATGGCGCTGCTTAAGGTAAGAGCGATGTGGACACAATTCATTTATTTTTTCTATTTTGTTTTGATTTCAGACCAGGGCACTTCGTATCGAAGGGAGCTGTTGTGGGAACTTCGAAAAGGGCTCATCCGATTGGAAATTGAAAGGGTTGGTGCCCTTTTTAATAGTTCAAAGCTATTGGAGGGCAACTAACCCCCCTCCGACGACCACCATTTCCCCAATTACATTCAGTAGAAATTTTGAGATAGCTATTTTGTTCAACGTAGTTGAAAAAATCTTTGAGGATGACAACCCCCCAACAGCCGTCAGGGCAAGGGTTGTAGGTTACGCCTTGGGCATAGCCTATAAAGTTTTTATAGAAAAGGGGATTTTACAATCTTCAGAGGATTCTCATTGGATTGGTAATCAGAAGTTCTAGCACCCTTTTTATGGTTCAAAGTGATCGGAGGGCGGATACCCCCCCCCCCCCCCACCGCCGCACAAACACGTCGTATTTTCCTGAAATGAATCTAATAGAAATTTTGAGATGGCCATTTGTTGTCATAAAACCTCTAAAAGGGCTCATTCGATTGGAAATCGAAGGGGCTAGTGCCTCTTTTAATAATTTAAAGTTATGAGAGGGCAACTAACCCCTTCTTACGACAACAATTTCCCAAGACACATCCAATCAAAATTTTGAAATAGCCATTTTTTTAGCGTAGTTGAAAGGTCTGGAAATTATGTCTTTAAGGATGACCCCCCCCCCACAGTCCTTAGCGCAAGGGTTGTAAGTTACGCCCCGTTTGTATATAATGTTTTTTATGGAAAGGGTGGTCGTATAAATTCCGGGGGGGGGGGCTCATTGGATTGGAAATCAGATGTTTTACTCTCTTTTTAAGTCAAAGTTATCGGGGGCACCTGCTTGCTCCCCCTCCCTACATTTTATTTTCCACAAATGCATCCGATAAAAGTTTTGAGATAGCCATTTGTTCGAAATAGCTCAAAGATTGTATAATAAGGCCTTTAGGTGGGCAGAATCCCCAAAGTCTGGGGTTAAGGTTTAGTCATCCCTTAGGGGCATATAAAGTTTTTATGGAAGGGGTGGTCGTGTGAACTTTAGATGAGGCTCATTTGATTTGAAATGTATAGCTCTAGTTCCTTTTTAAGAGTCAAACTTCATAGAGACCTACTAGGCCCCCTCACTGACATCCCCTTTTCCCAAAACTTATTCAATTGAAATTGTGAGATAGCCATTTATTTACCAATAGTTCAAGAATCATATAAATGTCTTTAGGGTGGACACAATCCCCCAGAGCCCATTGGCAAGGATTGTAATTTATGCCTGGGGCATATTAGGTTTTGTGGAACGGGTAGTAGTATAAACTTTGGATCGGATGGAGTTCATTGGATTGGAAGTTGCAAGTTTTAGTGCCCTTTTTAAGAGTCAAAAGTGAATAGAGGGCAATCAGCCCCTCCCTCCAAGACTATCATTCCCCAAATCATATCCGATCAAAAATTTTAAGAGAGATATTTTTTTCAGCCTTGTTGAAAGGTCCAGTAATTATGTCTTTGGGGATGTCAATCTCCCCACAGTCCTCAGGACAAGGGCCGTAAGTTAGGCAATTCGTTCTTTGTTTACACATAGTATATGTTATTGAGAAAGGTATGCATGTTTGAACTTTAATTTCCAAGAAGACGAAGGGTATTCAGGTGAGTCTTTCAGAGAATGTTGAGGAGAGTGTTGAACTAAATCAAAACACGTTATGTGTATATGGGTTGTCAAAAGGGTGCAACACAGGAATAACTGAGTATATAATAATTTGGAAAGTTCAGGAAATAATAAGGGATGCGATCAAAAAGGCAAGATTTGCATGCTACCAAAACTTCGATAACTACCACCACCACTACCACAGTGCTCCATTTACAGTATTAAGGGGAAATTTGAACTAAATCAAAAGATGCTATGTGCATACATATTGTCAAAATAGCGTATATCAAGGATTGATTTTTTGGCATAAAGTTGGAACTTTCAGAGAATACTTAAAGGGGAAGATCATCTCACCAAAAGGCAATATGTTCAAACTTATGCTAATACTACTACTGCTGCTACATTTACTATTGCTACTTATATTTTAACTACTTGTAGGACTAAGAGCATTGAGATGAAAATTTCAAGAAGTATATGAACATACAGGTTGTCAAAGGGATGTAACAGCAATGTCATAGCAATGGCTTGTTGTATTAAGTAGGAACTTCCAGGACTTGATGAGAGGGATTTTCAACTGACCAAAAGACAATAGGGTAATAATAGTGTTACTAGTATTACTACTGCTGTTGAATACTATCAAATGGTTCGTGGTAACAAACTGTAAGTAAGGAGCCACCCGGCTCAATAGTAACCGAAACTCTGAAAAACGGAATCTTTACACCAGTAGATGCATCAAAAGAATCGGATTTTTATGCTATTTTAAATATATTAGTTGCATCAAGTTTAGTCTTATCCATCAAAAGTTACGTGCCTTGGAATATTTACCTTATTTTTGAAAAAAGGGAGAAACACTCTCCAAAATTCTTAGAATCTTAATGAAAATCACACTGACAGATTTAGCGTCTCAGAAAACGCCACTGTAGAGGTCTGAAGCTCCTTCTGCAGAAATGTGACATTATGTATTTTTTTTGCAGAAGAAAGATCACGGATGTGTGCTTATTTGTTTTTTGCTTTTTTTTTCTCCCGGGGGTAATTGAATCAACCCAGTAGTCCTAGAATGTCATGAGAGGGCTCATTGGAACGAAAATTAAAAGTTCTAGTGCTATTTTTAAGTGACCAAAAAATTGGAGGGAACCTAGACCCCTCCCACGCTCATTTTTCCCTAAAGTCACCGAATCAAAATTTTGTTCAGCATAGTCGAAAAATCGAATAACTATGTCTCTGAGGACGACTTAATCTCCAACAGTCCCTGGGCGATGGGCTGCAAGTTATGAATGTTGTCCATTGTTTACCCATTTTGCCTATTTTGAAGTTTGAAGGGGGGTGAGTGGGCCTGGGGGGAGGGAGTTGTGTGGGAGAATTGTTTCATGGGGGAGGAGAATTTTACCAGCATTGTTTAAAAAACGATCAGAATTTCAATAAAAAACAATTCTTTTCAACTGAAAGTAAGGAGCAACATTGGAACTTAAACGAACAGAATTTTTTACGTATATGAGGGTGTTCGCCCCCTCGTCAATATCTCGCTCTTTACATTTAAGTTCGAATTTTGTTCCAATTCTTTAAGAATGATCCCTGAATCACAAATGCCTTTTAATTAGAATAAATAGCTCTTTTGAAAATTCTAAAAATACTTTAGCGTAAAGAGAGAGGTATTGACGAGGGGTGAACACCCTCATTAAGGTAATAATTTAATAATAATGAAACTCAAAATGAACAGAAAATAAAATAAATAGCCGGGTCAAACTCAAAACGAGCAAAAACTAACATGAGCAGGGCTGATAATCCCCATGCCTTCTCAAGACCAGAACATAATTTGCGCTTTACTCAAAACAAAATATGTTTTAAATGTTTTCACTCCTCTTACTTTCATAGATAAAAAAATATCAAAACTTTAAGGAATAAATATTAGTATATTTATATTAATATGACAACCCATGGTCATTTGTTTTGTTTCTTGTTGATTTTTTTTTCAGTAAAGCGCAGATTAAGCTCTGGTCTTGAGAAGACATGGGGATTATCAGCCCCACGCATGTTAACCTTTGCTCTCTTTGAGTTTGACTCGGCTTTTTAATTGTAGTTTCTGCTCGTTTTGTCTTTCATTTATTTATTGATAGTCATGTGTGGTAGTTTTACGCTTGGAAGATTATTTGACTTTATTTCTGTTCATTCTCGGCTTAATGGAGCTCTTTACTTTTCTTTGAAAAACTTGCTTTATGGGAAAACTTTTTTAAATTAATAACAATAAATAACCAAGTTAAACTCGAAACGAGCAGAAATTAAGAGGTGTAGGGCTGATGCCCCTCGTGCCTTCCAAAGAAAAGAACATTATTTCCTCTTTACTGAAAACAACCCTTATTCGTGCAAAGTACTTTTGTTTCTCATATCATATCGTGAAAAAAAAGAATATTACATAGAGACTACTTCGCTTTTTTACTGTGCTTGCGCTGCCTATGATCTTTGTTTAAAAATTTTGTATGCAATGAAGGTGAAACAAGGCCGTGTTTTTAAAATCAGATTTTTGTCTTAAGTTATATACAATCATTGCAGAAAGATAGGCGCATTTATTGGACCTTAACTTTTATTGAGCGATTCGAAGGATTTGAAACACGAGAGATTTGATGGCAAAATACTTATATACATCATTCAATCTTTTTCAAGCTTCCAACGTTCGTCTATTTTATAGGTATTTCTTACTAACGCCTCTTGTCAATTAGAAAAACAGTTGGTAATATCAGGAGTACAGGTCTTCCTCTTCTTCAACAGGACCAATAGTTCGATCTTTAGCTGTCATCTGGAATTGAAAATATCATATGAAACCTCACTATCCTTCTCCTCATTTCTTCTTCTCTGTGCATTATTGGTTATCTTTTGTTTTAGGTTACGTCACCCCTGACGCATAACATATCAGGCACAGCTAAAGCATGCGCACAAACTGTGATAGCCACCTATTGGTATTCAGAAGTTAAATCTGGATTGTGGTGGCTCTCAAATCTTATTGTCCTCGGAGGAAGTGCAGCATACACACGTGTCCGACAAATTGAAATGAAGAAAGTGAATACGTATCAGGACGTGAAGGCGTAGAGGATGATATACGTTAAATATTGCACGTTTCATGTTTGTTGTCGTAATAGACATGGAGGTCTAAGTGTTTAATCCGTTGCAAGCGTGGAATCAAATAAAGCACAAGAAAAACCAGTTAAGATAAGTTTAACTAGTTAAAGGATTCTAGGCCTATAAAAAAGGGAGAATACCTAAATTTCAATTAAGCACTAAATCAAAAGAAGAAAATTGTTACACATTAAATAAATTAAATATAATTAAATAAATTAAATAGACTCCAATCAATACTATAAGAATTTTGTAGTTAGCGGATAAGAATGTTGCCAAATAAGTTTCTCTTTTTTTGGATAATCTATTCAAAGGCTGTTTTGATCAGTTCTATAAAACAAAACAGGAGAAAGTGTAATTGCAAAGAGAATTTTAGCTTAAGGGGAGAAAAATTTATCTGTCGTTCTAGAACGTTCATAAACATTTTTTTATGCGACATGAACTGCTAAAATGTTAGTTTCATTGATCTTGTAATGTAAACTGTTGAGCGAAGTCAAGGTGAATTTGTCATTTTGGGTTTCAAACCGCTCGTGGTAACAAACTGTAGGTAAGGAGCGACTCACCTCAATAGTAACCGAAACTCTAAAAAAAGAAACTATGGTAACAGTCAATATATCAAAAGTATTGGTTTTTCTGCTGATTTCAAATATGTAAAATTCATTAGGTTTAATGTTACCCATCAAAAGCTAGTAGCATGAGAAAAGGTCTGATTCTGAAGTAGCCTGATTCTTGAAAAAGGAGGAAACAACCCCAAAAACTCAAGCTATTTTAACGAAAATCACACCATCAGATCCAATATATCGGAGAATCCTACTGTAGGGTTTCAAGTTTCTATATACAATAATGTGGAATTTTGTATTTTTCGCCTGAAGAAATATCACGGATACGTGTTAATTTGTTTGTCTCTGTTTTCCCAAAGGTGATTGTATCGAATGAATGGTCCTAGAAGATCGGGAGAAGTCTTTTTCGAGTGGAAATTAAAAGTTCTTTTTATGTGACCAAAAAAATTGGTTTGGCAATCAGCCCGTATCTCATGCCCCTTTTGCCCAAAAAGCATCCGATCAAAATTTTGAGACATGCAGTTTTGTCAGCGTAGTTTAAAGGTTCAATAACTATGCCTCTGGCGATAACATTTCCCACCATTGTTCTTAGGAAAAAGACTAAGTTGTGTAGGTTGCCCATTGTTTACATATAGTAGTTGCGATTGGGAAATGTACATAATTTTTTTTTTTGGGGGGGGGTATCTTCTGCGGGGGGTTTTCTATTGGGAGAGCTGCCATGTTTATTAAAGTTTCGGAGTGAAATTTTAAGTGGAAAATTCTATACAGGACGTGGGGATTTTCTGTCATGATTTGAAAAACAGTTTGAAGTTAAATTGAAAAAAAAATTCCACTGAAAGTAAGGAGCAACATAAAAACTTAAAACGGACAGAAATCACTTCGTATATGAAAAGGCTATCCCTTCCTCATACTTCACTCTTTGCGGCAAAGTCTTGAAGTTCTTTAAAAATACTTCTTATTCAAGTTCAACGGTCCTCATGTTTTAGCAGTCTTTCATAAATGAATTTTAATATAAAATCAAACTTTAACGTAAAGAGCGAGGACTGAGGAAGGGGCAGCCTCCTCATATACGTGATAATTTCTGTTCATTTTAAGTTTTAATGTTCCTCCTTACGTTTATTTGAAAAGACTTGTTTTTTTTTATTTAATGACTTGATGAATCAATCATCTGCTGAAAAAATGTCCAGAATTTCTTTGGCATTTTCTGACGTGCTTCCTTTTGCGGACTAGAAAATGGCTTCAAGCGCATTTTAGAATGAACTTGGTTAAACAGGCTTCAAATAATGTTCATTGCCTTGGTGAAAAGAAGCTTTTTTGTTATTTTTAATACTTGAATCTTTATTTTTCATTTATTTAATCTTTTAATTTTTGTTTTTATTCTTGTTTGAGCATTTCTTTCACATTACTTTTAATTGCTAAATCTCTAGTGCTAAAATTTATTTTAGTTTTAAAATTTTTATTGCCGAATCTAAAGTTATCTAAAGTAAATTAATTTTTGAAGACTCATCTTTCACACTGGCTGTGAAAATTACTACAGAGTGGGCCAAAAGTCACTGATGCCTTCGATAAGCTCTTTGGGTTTGAATTATTGAACCTTGATTGTAAAATTTTACAATTTGTGTACGTTGTACGGTACTGAATTTTTCCATAATTAGTTTCTAGGATCTGAAAAAAAATAAAATATTAAGAAAATAATAAATATTAAGAAATAAAAAAGATATTGAAAAATAAAAAGGGTCTGGAACTTTTGGTCCCCCCGGTATGTTCACCTCAGGATATCGACTAGTGCCTATTATATAACGGTTTCGTCATTGAAAACAAGGTAATAATACACTTTTAAGTCACTTTTCTTTTGCAAAATACCCTTGCCTCTAAATTATTCGGGTCTTTTTTTTGGTAAATACTACTTCAACGTAGATAACTCCTTTCACTCATTCACACTTTACTTTCTTGTAAATCCACAGCTCTCTGATGTATTTGTAATTATATGTTGTAATTATATGTTTATATGTTCGTGTTTATGTGCTATTTGTTTGTCTCATATGAATGAATGAATGAAGGACTGTATTTAAAGCCATTTTTCAGGCCGTATACATACATATATAACAACAAACAACAAACTAACTAAATCATGTAACACTCGACTTCCGAATAATAAGACGGACAAAATTTCCGGACAATATTTACGACTGCTACTATATTTACTCTTGACGTCGGCTTCAAAATTCCAAGAAGGGGCTCACAACCACCCACCCTAAGAAAGTTCCCTCTTACCTCTTTTAGCCCCTGACACCTGAAAAGAAAATGGCCCAGCTCATCAAAATCACTGCAAATCGGGCAAGTATACCGCATATTGATCAAAGACTTAATGAAAATAAACTTTGCAATTTGTAGTCTTGATTGTGTCCATAAACTACTTTAGTCCAGCAGAACCTGAGACCTATGACTGAACTATAATCAAGAAGCCCTAAACTGCCTGAGACTGCGGTTTCAACGCTAAGGAGCACCAATAAGGAGGAGTGGTAGGGAGGATCTCTAAGGAGGAGTGGGTCTGTTTGTCAATTTCTGACGTTTAAAGCGAATGAAAACTATAACTCAAAAAGAGTTATTTTTCACTTTTCCGCATCCCCTCTGAGGTAAAAAAGAGTGCATTTCACACGAAAAGCGTGCAAGTTGGCAACCCTGATCTAAGAGCCTGATATCCCACTAATTATTTGCTCAGTTAATTGCGGCAATTCAATAGACGTTATGTGAGATTTTCTAGAAAACTATGGAGTTTACATCCCACCCTCTTAAGGTGAGAAAGTTCTACGGATTGGTTCAATCTGTTCTCTCCTGTATTATTTAACTCTTAGAATTCGTAGAAGTGTCTTTTTATTTTTTTAAAGTGTTTTTTCCAACTTTTATCATTAACAGAAATAGCTAGGGAAAGGAGTTTCCAATTTCAAAACCATTTTTGCTGCATCTTGAATACCTGAAAAACATCTACCTTGGGGGTACAAGACAGGGATACGAAGGAAGTCAAGGCTGGGGGGCCCATCATTTAGGAGTTGTTAACTTGCTTTCATTTTTAGATGCTTCTTAGAGCCAGGGTCATAAATGCTCGATATCTCACTAGTCTTTTCCCCACTTCGGTTGTGGTTATTCCAATGGTGTCTTTTTCGATAATTCTGAGTTTATAGTTTATTCCTTAAAGTGAGCAAGTTCAGTCGGTTGGTTTAATCCGTTTTCTTCCTTTTTAATGTGTTTCTCAAGATGCTTGGAAGTTTAGGTTTTCGTTCTTATGTTCAACAGAAGTAGTTGGAAAACGGACCATTTAATGTCAAAATTCCAGTTCCTGCATCTTGTATGTCTGAACGATTGAGAATCTACTTCTTGCAACCAACTAGTCTAGAATACTACTTGTACTCTTCAAAATCTGATGACATGTTTAGCTCTAGGAAGAGTCTATTCACTATTGATGACTCGGCGATCAGTCCTCGATCTCAGTGTCTGTCATAACTCACTAATTCCATGAAAACCCAAAGGGCGCATTTTCAGCTATTCTACTCTCCTTTGAAGTTTATAATTTGTTAGTTAACGCCTTTTGAGTTCTACAGCTGAATTTAATAGCTACATTCTATACATCTGTTGAACCTCCCCTTAAAGAGTTGACGGCTATGGTGTTAAATTTTGGAGAGAAGGTCAAGTCCCCTCCCTCCAAGAACCGAATTTGGTTCCATTCCATTTCCATTCCCTGGTAATTTGACCTTCTTTGAGCAAAAGTTGTTGTCTCCCGACACAAAATGGCAAAAATACACCTTTGCTGTTTGTCAAGATGGGGGGGGGGGGGGGCTAAAAATCTCCTGATTAGGGTAGCAAAAACAAAAAAAAAAACGATCAGCTATCTTAAAAATTCTACTCTTTGGCTTGTTCACTGTCTTTAGGCCAAAATTGTTGTTTCGTGGCACCAAAATGGCAGAACACAACAATTTTCTGTTGCACGATCTATTTTGGTACTTAAAAGAGAACTATATATGGTAATTTTCTTTAAAATGAGACCTCTCCGAACATCTTACGACCAATACCTGTGTACCATCACCCCCGGGAAAGAAATCGGACGAAGAAAAGAAAATGCTGCACTTTTTATTTCAATCCAACATCAAATTTTGAGGGATTTCACGCTCATTTTAGAAATTTTCATGAATTTGTTTTCACAATAACTTTTTACTACAGGTATTAAGACAAACCGAAATAACAGATACCATTCCTGAGTCCGGCTCAATTGGCAATTCTTTCTCGCTGGGCATTTTTTTTTTCATAATATGTTTTGAAACTTCTAGTTCCTATTGGTCATGGTATTCTCTTTACTAGGTTGCATCCACCTGAGCGACCTTGCTGCTTGTATACGTTTTTTCTTATTTTGCATTCGGCTTTGTCTCTAACTTTTCTATACCTTTCATATTTTATGGATGATATTTTTTTTTAAATTTTGTAGCTTAGGAAGTTAATCTAATATCACTGGTTCTACTGCTGTTTTGGTTATTATCCCCATAGAACACTAGAAAGTTATGGAAGCTTAGTTTTACTTTTATACCACTTCAGCTTTGTTTCTAACTTTTCTCTGCCTTTCATATTTGCTAGATGATATTTTTTAATTTTGTAGCTTAGGAAGTTCAGCTGATATTGCTGGTTCTACTGTTTTGCTAATTATCCCCATCGAGCACTAGAAAGTTATGAAAGCTTAGTTTTACTTTTGTACCACTTCGTTCATAAAAAGCAAAGCGGTTATTCATATTTATTTTTAATACCCTGTGTCAAGGATACGACTATTGCTTTCCTCATCACCAAAAGAAGAAACAACTTTTCATTACAGGCTTCTTTCGAGAACAAAAGTTTGAAGAAAAGAAAATGTGGTTTATTTCCATCGCATTAGGAAAGGCAGGAATTTATCTTCGGAGAAATAAATTTCCATGAGTTGAGATAGTCTCTCAGTACTATTTCACTGACCGTAATATGGATAGCTTACGGCGTACAATTTTAATTCTCCGAAACTCAAGCAAGCTCAAATTTTATTAAAGCGCTAGTTTTTAGAATTCTAAACACATTTGAAATTGTGACGAGTCAGTTTATTTCATCTAGTTTTGCAGATGTCTTGCGTAGTCTGTGAAACAGTAATTTTGTTCGTTTTAAATTTCAACACCACTCTTTACTTCCTTAAGAAAAAGTGTTTTTTTTTAATTAATATTTATGGACTTGAGGCTTGCCTTCTGGACTTGAGGCTTGAATGAGGCAGTGATTTTGGACTTGAGGCTTGTCTCCATTTGCCAATTTGGCTTTTTTGTGGACTTGGTCTCCAGTGAAAAAACTAAGACCTGAATTTAGACACAAAATCGAGCTGTTCGGACTTGGGAACTGGACTTGGACTGGCTTGGACTCCCTGACTCCTCTGTTTTTGATAATGATAGTGTGTATTTTTGCTAATCTATCTGTTACTGGTAACCTATTTTGATTTGTAGATGCCCATTTTGACTTTGCACTAATAATACAGTTTAATTAAAAATAATTTGATTAAAATATTGTATGTTTAGGGGGGAGAATCTAAAGAAACGAAAAACATGTATATCTTTAGGGTTAGGATTATCATCAGAATCTATAAAATTGCTAATAATAAAATTTTATGTATGTGTTGGTTTAATTCTAACACATATATGTATATATGTTTATGTAAAGAACTATGAACCTGTTGGTAGTCAGTTGACCGACTGTCTTTAAATGTTATTAACTGATTGTACCCTGAGTCTTGTCACAAATAGCACAGTTAGAAAATGAACCATTTTTCATGTAAAACCTCTTTTCTGTAGAAATCTTATAGCAGCACACTCAATCAAACAGTTCGTGGTAACGAACTGTAATAAGGAACGACCTGGCTCAATAGTAAACGGAACTCTAAAAACTGGATTTTGATACTAATAGATAGATAAAAAAATCAGATTTTTATGCTGATTTTGAAAATATAAGTTTCATTAAATTTAATCTTAACTATCAAAAGTTACGAGCCTGAGAAAATTTGCCTTATTTTGGAAGATAGGGGAAACACCCCCTAAAAGTCATAGAATCTTAACAACTTAAAAGTCATAAATCACACCATCGCATTCAGTGTATCAGAGAACCCTACTGTACAAGTTTCAAGCTCCTATTTACAAAAATGTGGAATTTCGTAATTTTTGCCTTAAGACCGATCACGGGTGCGTGTTTTTTTTTCAGGGGTGATCCCATCGACCCATTGGTCCTAGAATGTCGCTAGAGGGCTAATTCTAACAGAAATTAAAAGTTCTAGTGCCCTTTTTAAGTGACCGAAAAATTGGAGGGCACCTAGGCCCCCTCCCACGCTCATTTTTTCCCAAAGTCAACGAATCAAAATTTTGAGGTAGCCATTTTCTTCTACATGGTCTACAAAACTAATAAATATGTCTTTGGGGACGACTTACTCCCTCACAGTCTCCCTGGGGAGGGGAGGGCCAAAATCAAGACATGCATTAATTTGAAAACGTTCAGAAACTAAATAAAAAAACTAATTTTTTAACTGAAAGTAAGGAGCGACATTAAAACTTAAAACGAACAGAAATTACTCCATATATGAAAAGGGCTGTTCCCTTCTCAACGACCCGCTCTTTACGCTAGAGTTTTTTACTGTTTTAAAAAGTAGAGTTGAGAGAAAGAGCCAAACTTTAGCGTAAGATGTGGGCGATTGAGGAGGGAACAGCCTCTTT
>NC_088873.1:33965985-34028079 GCF_032884065.1 Artemia franciscana
ATGCATAAATAAGATCAGATACTGTAAGCTGGTTATAGTAAGCCGTTCACGTATTTTGGACGTTTCAAAATATGGGCTGTCTAATTCAACCGTCCATATCATCAAGTTATCTTTGAATTCGTTAGAGGTGTGATCCTCTTTGTTCTCTTTGTATTTTTTTTTGACTCAGCATTTTAGACAGAAATAAAATTATTATTATATCCCCGATAAATTCCCTATAACCATCTTAAACTTCCTTTTAGAGATATTTAAAGATGATTGAGTCATTTGCCAATTTAGTCTCCATGGATGACTTGTCAATTTTATAATTATACTAGCTGTTGGGGTGGCGCTTCGCGCCACCCCAACACCTAGTTGGTGGGGCGCTTCGCGCCCCCCAAGCCCCCCCGCGCGCGTAAGTCGTTACGCGCCATATTAGTTATGCGCCATTGTAGTTGTGTCCCTGTGTCCCACCTGTGAATATAGATAGATTTATATATGTGTTTCAAACTACGCAAAAATTGCGAATAAACAACATTCTTGGCTTTCCCATTGTCTGTGCATATGCAAAGCCGTATGTACTAATAATGACGTCATATACAAACGCTCTTTTTACAAACAAACAAACATGCATCCACATAACTCGTTTTTATATAGATAGATACAATACAAATTAACTGCGTAAAACTTGCGAATAAACAACATTCTTCGCTGTCCAATTGTCGCTGCATATAAATACATTGTCAGGTTTACCGACCCTCGAACATGCAACGTACAATTGTCCATGGGAAAAACAATCAGGATTAAGATCTATACCACATTTTTCTAATGATTGACCTTGAGCTTTGTTAATGGTGATTGCAAATACTAATCGAATTGGGAATTGCAATCTTTTAAATTGAAAAAGCAGATCCGTTGGAATCATGGGAATGCGAGGAATAAGAACAGCCTCACCCTCATAAGGCCCTGTCAAGATTGTGGCCTCTATTAGGTTTTCCATTGTTTTTTTTTACGGCAAGTCGCGTGCCATTGCAAAGCTTTGGTGGGTTGATATTTCTTAAAAGTATTATTGGTACGCCTATTTTTAGTTGTAGCACGTGTGGTGGAAACCCTGAAGGATCTATGGAATTTAAAAATTCAGATGGATAATTAACCGCTTCATTTGTTTCCAAAACTGTGTCGACTGACTTGTAAAGGACTGCCTGGTCTCGAATCTTGTTCAAAACAATATTGTTGATTTCGTGGACGTCTATATTTTTGGGTGCGAGAATCGCTCTTTCACTTAGCCATTTATTATTTTTATAATTTTTTAGAATATTCGGAAATACTTTTTCAATCAATTCATTTTTGGACGTCACTAAATTACAGAAATCAGCAGGTAGTTGTATACGTCCTGAAATTGAGTCTACTGTTTGACCAGAGTCATCGTTTTGCAATCGGACACGCATATTTGTAGTTAATTTTAATATTTTTACATATGCCTATAAATTAGAATTTTTTAGGCAAGCATTCATTTCGTCTGCAGGAGTTAAACTACGTAAAAATTGCGAATATACAACATTCTTGGCTTTCCCATTGTCTCTGCATATACAAAGCCGTATGTACTAAAAATGACATCATATGCAAACGCTCTTTTTACAAACAAACAAACATGCATACATACAACTCGTTTTTATATAGATAGATAGATAGATAGATAGATAAAATACAAATTAACTGCGTAAAACTTGCGAATATACAACATTCTTCGCTGTCCAATTGTCGCTGCATATAAATAGATTGTCAGGTTTACCGACCCTCGAACATGCAACGTACAATTGTCAATGGGAAAAACAATCAGTATTAAGATCTATACCACATTTTTCTAATGATTGACCTTGAGCTTTGTTAATGGTGATTGCAAATGCTAATCGAATTGGGAATTGCAATCTTTTAAATTGAAAAGGCAGATCCGTTGGAATCTTGGGAATGCGAGGAATAAGAACAGCCTCACCCTCAAAAGGCCCTGTCAAGATTGTGGCCTCTATTAGGTTTTCCATTGTTTTTTTTTACGGCAGGTCGAGTGCCATAGCAAAGCTTTGGTGGGTTTATATTTCTTAAAATTATTATTGGTAGGCCTATTTTTAGTTGTAGCACGTGTGGTGGAAACCCTGAGAATAATATCTCGAGGTAAAAACTGATCACCGACCATAACGATGGCCACTTCGTCGATAGTTGGAGCATTGTATCTACGCACATGTTGGCCAGGACGCGTTTTGTCAGCGGAAATAACAATTTTATGCGTATAAGTAGGCATCAAATCGATGGCTGTTTTGAACAGACGCACTAAATTATTATTTTCGTGGAAAAGATGTTGTAATTGGGAAACGATTGTCCTTTCAGTGTTGGGAGAAATTTCGCAACGTGCATTCAATTCAGAATTTCTATCACTGATGAAGTACAATTGTAAAAATTTATGATTCTCGCCTGAGAATGGTAGAACAGATCCTGCTCTATGATAAATTTGCCCTTTTACTTTGAAAGTAGACATAAATTGATCTGGATTTTCAATTTGGGCTCCAAACGACGTCATTTGGAAACATGAGTTGTATTTTCTGATTCATTTATATTCCTTATGTCCCGGTGTCCCGGTCGTCATTTATATCCCCCTGTTTTATATCCCGCTTATTTTTCAGTTTTTTCCTTTTTTTAGTTTTTTTTTTTACTTTTTTAGTTCTTTTAGTTTTTACGTTTTTTAGTTTTTTTTTAGTTTTTTAGATGAATTTTTTTTTTTAGTTTTTTACCTTTTTTTCTTTTTAGTTTTTATGCGTTTTTACCTATTTTTTTAGCTTTTTATCTTTTTATTTATTTTTATTTTTATTTTTAATTTTATTAGTATTCTTTTTCTCTTCTATTTTTCATTTTTCCTTTTTTTTTAGTTTTTTTAGTTTTTAGTTTTTTAAGTTTTTTCCTTTTTTCATTTTCTTTAGTTTTTTTAGTTTTTCGGCTTTTTTATTTTTTTATATTAGTTTTTAGTTTTTTTGTAGTTTTTGCCTTTTTTTAGTTTTTTCAGTTTTTTTTTAGTTTTTAGTTTTTTACCTTTTTTAGCCTAACCAGGATTTGAACCTGGGACCTTCATTCTCCGATCTGACACCCTCTCTCACCGAGTGACTACTCCAGCATGTTCATTTTGGTGTTTTAAATGGTATATTATTAACCAAATTAATGTGTTTTACAATATACTAAGCATCGTCATAACAAAAATGACGGCAACTAATTTCATGACGTCAGCCGAAACATGACGTCACCTGATCCACAGATCCACAGACCCACAGACAGACAGACAACTTATTTTTATATATATAGATAAATATACCATCGAGCAGGCATGTACTGACGAAGTCATTTCAATGAGGGGGTCTTCCAGGGAGGTAATAGAAAAAGATCATAGGTAGGGGAATTGCAAACACAATTCAAGTACATATGAAGTATCTTATGAAGTACTAGCTGTTGGGGTAATGTCGCCATATTCCTTTGACGTTTTGTCGATGACTATCAAAGCACGTAAGTTACTACAGAAGCTGTATTAATCTCCAGGTTTAATAGGGAGAGGACAAACAGCGAATGGCCGCTCTCCTGCTTACGTGCTTAATACTAAGTCGTGTTTATCTTACCAGGCAATGTCGCCAAATTTCAGTGACGTCTTTTCAATGACTATCAAAGCACGTAAGTTACTACTGAAGTCGTATGAATCTCCAGGTTTAATAGGGAGAGGACAAACACCGAAAGGCTGTTCTCCTGCTTACGTGCTTAATATTAAGTTGTGTTTATCTTACCAGGCAATGTCGCCATTTTCCTGTGACGTTTTGTCGATGACTATCAAAGTACGTAAGTTACTACAGAAGCTGTATTAATCTCCAGGTTTAATAGGGAGAGGACAAACACCGAAAGGCCGCTCTCCTGCTTACGTGCTTAATACTAAGTTGTGTTTATCTTACCAGGCAATGTCGTCAAATTTCAGTGACGTTTTTTCAATGACTATCAAAGCACGTAAGTTACTACAGAAGCCGTATTAATCTCCAGGCTTAATAGGGAGAGGACAAACACCGAAAGGCTGCTCTCCTGCTTACGTGCTTAATATTAAGTTGTGTTTATCTTACCAGGCAATGTCGCCATATTCCTGTGACGTTTTTTCAATGACTATCAAAGCACGTAAGTTACTACAGAAGCCGTATTAATCTCCAGGTTTAATAGGGAGAGGACAAACACCGAAAGGCTGCTCTCCTGCTTACGTGCTTAATATTAAGTTGTCTTTATCTTACCAGGCAATGTCGCCATATTTCTGTAACGTTTTTTCAGTGACTATCAAATCACGTAAGTTACAGAAGCTGTATTAATTTCCAGGTTTAATAGGGAGAGGACAAACGCCGAAAGGCCACTCCCCTGATTACGTGCTTGTTATTAAGTTGTTCTTATCTTACCAGGCAATGTCGCCAAATTCTTGTGATATTTTTTCAATGACTATCAAACCACGTAAGTTACTATAGAGGCTATATTAATTTCCAGGTTTAATAGGGAGAGGACAAACGCCAAAAGGCCACTCCCCTGCTAACGTGCTTATTATTAAGTTGTTCTTATCTTACCAGGCAATGTCGCTAAATTCTTGTGACATTTTTTCAATGAGTATCAAACCACGTAAGTTACTATAGAAGCTGTATTAATTTCCAGGTTTAATAGGGAGAGGGCAAACGCCGAAAGGCCACTCCCCTGCTTACGTGCTTATTATTAAGTTGTTCTTATCTTACCAGGCAATGTCGCCAAATTCTTGTGACATTTTTTCAATGACTATCAAACCACGTAAGTTACTATAGAAGCTGTATTAATTTCCAGGTTTAAGAGGGAGAGGACAAACATCAAAAGGCATCTTCATGCTTCCGTTTTTACTATTAAGCTCTGTTTATCCTACCATGCTAGGACAAAAAAAAAGCAATTGCATTTAAGAAAAAAATTAGTAAAAAAGGACATAAAAGTGGTCAAATGTTACCACTACAATTATTAACAACTTACATCAGAATCAACCCACTTGAGAGCAACAGACATGATCACGCTTCTTTTCCACCCGAATCTATTTAAATAATCCTCCTTCTTTTCATGACCTCCCAGTTTCCTCTAAATCCTATCTTATTAGATCTTCCCAACCCATTCGACGACAACCTGATTTTTGTTTTGCCCAAATCAACGGCCAAAATTATAGTCTTTAGCAATGAGTCACCGTTCATCAGTGAGATATAACCCAAAAAAAGATCCATCCTGGGGGAAGACGGCTTTCAGGGTTCGGTAGAATTTTCAGTAGGACTGTTTTTTATTTTGTGTTATGTTTTTGGAGGTGTTCAAGCGATTTGCGAATAAAATACAACATTCTCTACACGCAAAAAGAAGGTATAATTACGCCGTCAGCACCCTTCAAAAAATCCCTAAAATACCACAGACAACAGCCATGAGCCATATCAAAAACAAAGAATGACCACCAGCACAAAGTAACATTTTCCAGGGATTCAGAGTTTTCTGTAGATTTTTGGTTCGTAGTTTCGGGATCTTCTTTTTTTGTCGGGAGATGGACAAGGAATTTGGTAGATCCCCTAAAAAATCGGTAGAAGAGGAAACACTGGTACTAAAGACGATTTGTCTGGGAGGCATCTGAAATTCTTCCCCAGCCTTTAAAAGCTCCCAAGTTTCAGGCCATACTTGACCGCTGCCATTACCATGGATTCCAATGTCCTAATCTTAGTCCGACGACTTGTCTTCCCAATTTTCCAATTAATGTTGATCATGGATATAGAAGACTTCCTGTAGATAAACAATAGCCGCCCATTTTCACACGATTTCGCTAATTAATTATTTCAGCATTCTTTAAAATGGAAGGACAATTAGCATCCGACATTTGAGAAAGATAGGCCCAGACCTTCAATTGTCTTATTTGCTTTAAAAGCCGACAAAGTAAATGCATGGTCAACTATTTTGAGTGTGGGAGCAGGAAAGAGCAGGCTGGTACGTGTATTTTGGAGGAGGGGTCAGAGCAGAAAAAAGGGGTTAACTGCATTTGTAGACCTTTACTACAAGACAGTATTTGGTTACAAGACGTTACAGGATGTTAAGTTCCTAATTCTGGTAAAACGATAAGGGTCAAAAATATTTGGCATTATAAATAATCTCTAAAAAAGACTAGTATTAATGACCGTGACCGGTAATAAAAAAATGTGAAACAAAAATATAAAAATAAATATAACGGAAAAAAATCATAAAAAAAAGTTTGTTATTTATAATACAAATTACAATTTTAAGATTTAAATTTATAACATTAATATCTACAATGTATAATATTAAAATTTATAAATTTACTTATAATCATAATTATGTTTTCTTCTAAAAAAGAAAAATATATAAAAAAAACATGGCATAGATACTTCTTCGTTTTTCATGGTTAATATGCTTATTAAATAATCACATAAGAAAGTTTAAACTAGAACTTTCAAAAGTACAAATATTATCAGACATAAGAGGGCACTACATTCCTTCAGTCCCATTAAGCTTAATGGGAAATGGTTCATCTTCTACTTAGAATTAAATAAAAAGGGGCTGTTTCCTCTTCAATGCCTCGCTCTTTGCGCTAAGGTTTGACTCTTTATCTCAACTTTACTTTTTAAAACAGTAAAAACTATAACAGTAAAAACAGTAACGAACTGTAGAAAATGAGTGACACGGCTGAATAGTAACCAAAACTCTAAAAATCGGGATTCTAAATCAAAAGATAAATCAAAAGAATTGGCTCATTATGCTAATTCCAAACGTTCACGATTCATTAAGTTTAGCATTGCCTATCGAAATCTACTAGCCTAACAAAATTTGCTTCATTTTTGAAAACGGGAAAGAACACCACTAAAAGTCAAAGAATCTTAATGAAAACTAAATCCTCAGATTCAGCGTAGTAGAAAACCCTACTGTAGAGGTTCCAAGCTTCTATCTGCAAAAATCTGGAATTTTGCATTTTTTTTTTTTTAGATGAAGGATCACGTTTAACAGTTTATTTCTTTAGTTGTGTTTGTGTTTGTGTTTGATTGTTGTTTTTTTGGCTGCTTTTCCAGGGGTGACCGTACGGAACGAATAGTAATAAAATAATGAGAGAAGGCTCATTCGAACATAAATTAAAAGTTATAGTGCTTTTTTTAAGTAGCAAAAAATCGAGTAAAACTAGTCCCCCTACCACACCCCTCACTCCTCAAAATCGTCCGATCAAAGTTTAGAAATAGCCATTTGGTTCAGCATAGTTGAATGGTCCAATAACTATAGATTTGGGGACAGCATGACGCCCAAAACCCTAGGGGAAAGGTCTGTAGGTCATGAAATTTACCCATTTTTATTAGTATCTCCTCAATATCTCTAGAGGGTCCCATTACCACTACTCTTTTCTTTTTCATCGTTGATCACGAAGAAGTTTAAAGGCGATTCCCTCAAGACGTTGATATTATTGCTTTTGTACAACTTGTTTGTTACATAATACTGTAGGGAGTTGATTGTTACGTAATATGGAATTTTTTCTTATTTGGGAATTCTTTGATTGTTATGTAATTGTTTAAAAACATAAGGGTGTATGAAAAAACCCTCAGGGCCCTGCCTGTCAAGTGGAGAAATCTCCAGTTCTAAAAAATGATCTTATGTTTACTTTATGATTTAGGTTTTTTGGTTAACACAAACCTTTGTTTTGAATTTTATTTTCATTGCTGTTAACAGAAAGGGTGTCCCGTTGTGTATTGGTTTCCAACGTGAACAAAGGGGTGCCGACATGTGGTCCAGACACTCATTGATTTTGAACAGCATTATGCAAGAGATTGTTGTTCTCATAGCGGGTAATGGACAGAGTTATTCCCTTTCTTCCCTGGGGGCCGTAAAACCCGTATCCAAATGTGGAGAATCATAAGTCTAACTTTCGTGATGAACAGTGCAGCACGATATCTTACAAAGGATTTGGCCCGAACCTATTTGCAGTTAAGATTCTATGCAGATTAAGGGATGGTCCCTCCTCTTCCTGTATAAAACAGGGTGAGAAATTATAGCTAGTATAATGCTGTATACAAATAGTTGAGAAAGGGGGTTGTATATACGTTAAATCATTGATTTTTGAGGAGGATGGAGGAGGGCAAGATTATTGTTCTCATATGAAAAATATGACTAACTGTAATTTAAGTAGCAAATGTTTATTTTGAGAAGGAGGGCAAGGGCCGGGCGCGAGTTAGATGGTTCCCGAAAAACAATCGTTTTTTGTCATCTGCCATTTTATAGAAAATTTCGGGGTATAAAATTCAATTTGGAGGTTCTAACGAATTGAATTTTTGTGTAAAGAGCTATGTTAAAGTATCTTATCTTTATGCACTCTATTTAAGAATAAACAATAGGGATAGACTGACCATAAGAATATTATTTGCGCAAGAAAATACGGATTTTTTTGCGGATGAAATGACTATTAGTGCTTCCTTCTAAATGCTTGTCCAGTTGACGTTTAATTATCATTTACGCTTGATTATTTCCAATTATTTGGAGCACTCAGACAGGCATTAGCGTAAGAAGGTGCTCCTGCCCACTGATTTTTCTTAATTCTTCTTTTTTCACCATAGTTTACCAGTTTTTGAGAGGGATGATGCAATTTCAAGCCCCCCCCCGTGAAAAATTGCTACGGCTGTGCTTGCATTTAGTACTTCAAAAGAATATTTGTACAAAATTAAAATTTGGCAATGCAACAACTGTTAAATCACTCTCTTCTCTGTTTTCTTTTCAAACCAGTGCACTGGCTTCCTCAGCTCTCATAATATCAATCACAAATCAGATTCAAATTCAAATCACATTCTTGCAACAAATCACAAATTCAAATCACATTCATACGCTTTTTCTTTCTCTCCATTCCTATTCACAAAGGCTACGGATTTGAACTTTAGTATCTTGCAAATGAAAATACAAAACTAAATCATTTTGTTTCTATTTTAGGATAATCCCGAGCAAGAGATTACCCCGCAAAAAAGGGAGGGCATGCGATGTTGATGCAAGCACATCTGCCCTCCCTCCACAGAGCCATGATTTACGGCCTTCTCTCTCCTACAAGGTGACAATGCAGAGAGTCTACTAAAACCTGCTTAAGGCGACAGTCGATAATACCAGCCCTTTCGTAAATGTAAATTATTTTAGACCCACAGATATATTTGAAACACTAACTACATGTTTTATTCGTAAAAAGTTTACCCAAGGGGTATGATCCTGCGATTGTAGAAAATCAAGAGATTCCTAGTTTGATGCTTTTGGGAGGAAGGAGAAGGGGGTTTGAGAAATCCCTACCCCCCTCCCCAAAGAAATAGGCTTTAATCGTGTTTTAGCATTAAAAAATTAATGTCTTACGCAAGACAAGAGGGGGAAAAACTAATTAAATTTGTCTGGATAATAAAGGTATCGAGGGGTTTTTGTTTTAGGGTCCAGGACTCCATTTGACGAAGGATTTGTTGGAGGATTTCATTTGCCAGGGTACAGCCCAATTGGAAAGCATTAATACTACTCCCCCGTAAGAGTCATGATGAAATTTCAAGGGGTCGGGGAGCCTTGTATCAAGCTTAATAAGAGGACTTGAAATGACTAAAAGAACTATAGATTAACAATAGCGTAGAGATCAGGGCTGGAGAAAGGGGGGGGGGCGCTATCTCTCATATACAGAACAATTTCTGACCGTTAGACTTTCAATTAGTACTATGGTATTTCTTTTTCCAAATGGGAGCTCTAAGGAATAATTTCTGGTTGTTAAACTTTTAGCTAGTAGTATAGAATCTTTATGTTCAAAAAAGCATTCTTAAGCATAAGCGAGCAGTGTTCGAAAAATTTAAAGACTGATAATATATTCTATTATATCCAAATATATATTCTTGTTCAGGACAAAATCAAAAATGTTTCATAGGGGAAATAAGTTGTTATTATTTTTAGGTTCATCTAGCAATATTACCACCAACTTAACGGGCCAAAATCTCCACGATGTTTTGAATCACTAATTGAGATAGAAGAGGTCCCAGATGAATGTGAGGGGGAGGGAGGCTTTTTTAGGGGTGAATCCTAATTATTTAGCTCTCTTTATTTTTGATTTAGATACTTTCATATCCAATCTCAGTCTTGACAAGGACTATGAATGGGTGGAAGATCAACTAACACCCAACGAGGTCAAGAAAGTGCAGGTAGACCAGGGAGTGAGCAGTCCCGACAGTAATAATCAGGAGGGGGAGCAGAACAAAGTGGAAGCTGTTCACCCCTGTATTGCCTGAAGTTTACATGGCTAACTCCACCTTAAGTGATGTTTTTAGAGCTAAATTTCATTTAAAGGAAAAGTCGGATGACTTGTACTGACATTATATACAAACAGATATGCAAACACTTCATCCACGCAAAACAATTTTGAGGGTGTGATTTGACACTGGGCAGGTTGCATTGTTAATAAAGTAGAAGTTATAATAAAAAAAAGTGGGCCTGTAGTATTATTTATGGAAAGTTTGGAATTCAACATCAAAATTTAAAAAGCAATTTTTTGAAGAGGTGGGATCGGGAAGAAAAATTTTGTAAAATGTAATGCATATCTAAAAGGTTGTAGAGGTTTATAACGCTTATGTTCTTACATTTATCGGACATTGCTTTGCAATTACATTCATTAGTTGAGTTTTAAGTGAGGGTAAGGAGTTTTGAGGTGAAAGCTATCATTGTCCAAAGTGTCTTTCTAGATTCCATAGAGAGTGAAAATTAAATCAGCACTTGAAGCACTCTGATCTTCAAGGGTACCAGTCTGTTGAGATTTTTGGAATGTTATTAAATTGAGAGGGAGAAGTAAATCCGGACTTGTCCTATCTAAAGATAAGAGCGGGGCCACAATTATTGATAAGGAAAGAGTAAAGAGAGACAGGCGGAATATTTTGAGGATTTGCTAAACCAAACAACAGTTGAAGGAAAAGATAGAGAGGAAAATGAAAAAGTTTGTGATACCTTGGACGTGAAGGAAGATCTATTTTGTAAGGAAGAAATAGTGACGGTATTATATGGATTAAAAAATAATACGGCTTCAGTTGCTGATAGTACGGGAAATGAGTTTCTTAAATACGGTGGCTCTGAGGTTAGAAGTAAGCTACTAAAGATTATGAATATGATTTTTGAAAAAGGGGACCTATCTATTGATTTTAGATATTTTCTTAGAGAATGATATAAACTTATTCAAAACATAGGAAAATAGTCCTTCTTAGAGAATTTTTAGAGATGCTGTCATAGAGAATGATATAAACTTGCTCAAAACATTAGAAACTAGTCCTTCTTAGGGAATTTTTGAAGATGATTTTCTTAAAAAATGATATGAACTTGTTCAAAACATAGGAAAATAGTCTCTCATAGAGAAATTTTAGAGATATTTTTTCAGGGAATGATATAAACTTGTTCAAAATCATAGCAAAATGGTCCTTCTTGGAAACTTTTTGAGATGTTTTCATAAAGAATGATACAAAATTGCTCAAAATATAGAAGAATAGTCCTTCTTCGAGATTTTTTGGAAATGTTTTCTTAAAGAATGTTATAAACTCGTTCAAAACATATGAAAATAGTCCTTCTGCGATAATTTTTAGGAATGTTTTCTTAAAAAGTCTTTATCTTAAAATGGTTAAACTTAAAAATATAACTTGATCTTAAAATTAATATCTTTATCTTATTAAGTCTATATTTACGTAAAATATGAGTTATTTTAGAGAGATTCTCAAAGAAGGACTATTTTCCTATGTTTTGAACAAGTTTATATCATTCTCTAAGAAAAGATCTCTAAAATTTCTCTATGAAGAACTTTTCCCTTATGTTTCGAATAAGTTTATATCATTCTCTTAGAAGACATTTCTGAAAGTTCTCTATGAAGGATTCTTTTTCTATATTTTGAACTAGTTTATAATATTCACTAAGAAAATATCTCTATAAATTCTCCAAGAAAAAGTATTTGCATAGTTTTGAACAAGTTTATGTCATTCTCTATGAAAACATCTAAAAAAATTCTCCTAGAAGGATTTTTTTCGTATGTTTTAAACAAGTTTATATTATTCTCCAAGAAAACATCTCTAAAAATTTTCTAAGAAGGACTATTTTCCTAAGTTTTGAACAACTTTATATCATTCTCTAATAACATATCTCTTAAATTCTCTAAGAAGGTCTACTTTCCTATGCTTGGAACAAGTTTGTTTCATTCTCTAAGAAAATGTCTTTAAAACTTCTCCAAAAAATCCAGCTCATCTCTCTCTGACTTTGGTAAAAATATCCTGCTAACCCATCCCAGAATCAAGTAGACCCCCTATGAGCCCGGCAGCAGTACCTATGTCACTGAAATTTCTTTTTCTCGTCTCTCTGACTTTTCAATAGATACTCTCAACGTTGGAGTTTTTAGCGGGCTCTAAAAATAATGGAAATATTAGAAAATGATGTCAGAAAATATTTTTATTGAAATAATGGCATGTGGAATATCATCATAAAAATTAATAATTTGAATCCCTCTCATAAAACACTTCATTATATTTTCTCTTGGGATGTCACATAGTCCATTTTTGGGTCATACACAATGTATTTTCACACAATACTTTTCAGAGTTTGCTGTGTGTCAGCCGTAGACTACCATGAAGGCAGCCACATACACAATCTTGGAATCGATGGAACTTGGAGTGAAATTCGTGAGATTAGAACCGTGGAATCGAGGGATAGCAGTGGGGGATCCAAAACTGACACAACCGGAGTTGGATTTAGAACTGGGATTGGAACGGGCATAGTGGGAGCTGAAACATTATGAACCAGGTTGGAATCCAGCTGAATTGGAGGTGGAACTGCTGTAATGGAGGGATGGGGGCAGAAGCAGGGAGGTGAAATTAAATATCACTTTATTAAAAAAAAAATCTAAAAAGTGTCGTAATGTGAAGGTCCGGTGAAAATGCTCACCGATTTGGACTTGTCTAGAAGAAATTTCAGTTTTAGGGGGCAACTCAATTGTAAAAATTTTCCTTGGGGGAGTTTTTCCGCGGGATAAGCTCTCCGGGGGGAATTTTCAGTGGGAGGAACTTTCTACTTAGGAGAGGGAGATTTTCGGGACAAATTTTCCATGGGGGGAGGATTTTCGTAAATATTTGAGAAATAGTCAGAAGTTAGAGCCTTTTTCAACGACAGTGCGCTGAGAAAACTTTTAAGCCGAAATCATTTGCAAAAAGTTTTTCGGTGGGAATTTTCATTGAGAATGGAATTGTCTAGATAAGTTTTACTGGCGGAGGAGATGTACTTTATGTCGGAGGAACATTCCATGGTGGGATTTATTGTGGGAGGAATGATTTTCCATGGAAGGGGAGCCAAATGTTACAGCATTATTTAAGAAAACGTCAGAGATTAAATTAAAAAAAAAAGTTTTTTTCAACTGAAAGTAAGGATCCGTGTAAAAACTTAAAATGAACTAAAATTATTACTTATATAAGGGGGATTGCCCCCTCCTCAATACCTCGCTCTCAATGCTCAAGTTTGACTTTTTATCCCAATTCCTTAAGAACAAATCCAATGGCCGTTTTGGTTTAATGCCGTGTTCAAGGGGAATATTAGAACCCCTTGCATTAATTGTAGTATTTGGTATTTTAACTAAAACCGAAAAAAAATTAATAAAAAGCGCTTTTCCAGATAAGTAAATAAACATTAAAATTTAAAACGAGTAGGAACTATTCCATTGTTTGAGAGCTGTTCGGAAATATCTTGCTGAATGTGAGAACTGAGTGGGGGATTTGTTATATCCCAGTTTTTCTATACTTGTTTCTTTGACGAAGGCGTTCCCTCAACTCAAGTGCCTATTAAAGAGACAATTCTCTTTATCCTGCCAAAAAGTCTTCTTTGTAAAAAAAAAAAAAAGAAACAGCAGGCAACCAAATTAACAAATTAATATAAATGAGCACATTTAGCAGGCCAATATGTCATAAATGGTCCCCATTTATGCAAAAAATATTAACCATAAATATTATCCAGTTGTTATAGTTTTGCCTAGAGTGACTCGGGAAAGTTTGCACACATACATCTAGTGTAATGCGTTATGCTAGATATTTCAGCTATAGAACGACAACCTAGAGACGAAGATCAGTTGAAGAAGTTTGAATCAACTGATCAGTTGATTCAAATTTTGATATTGTCATTTCTCGTCTTAGAAACTCAAAAGAGGCTCATTAAATTGAAAAATGAAAGGTCCTTTTTAAATAGTCAAAAGTAATTGGATGGCGACAAGCCCCCCACGCCCATCAATTCACAAAACACGCCTCATCAAAACTTTGAGATAACTATTTTGTTCAACGTAGTTGAAAGATCTGGAAATTATGTCTTTGAGATATCTTTTAGCAGAAGATGTTTTAGCTATAGGACGACAACCTAGAGACGAAGATCAGTTGAAGAAGTTTGCATATTTACATCTATTGTAATGTATTATGCTAGATATTTTGGCTATAGAACGACAACCTACAGACAAAGATCAGTTGAAGAAGAAAGATCCATTACATTTGCAGACAGCGGGTTTCTTTTTTTTCAAATGTAGATAATTATTTCTCTACATTTTTGTCCATGTCACGACCCTCGCACGAAAACCAAAATACGAAATAAAATTTGCTGTTAAGTTTCAATCCTCTTGGTTGATTCACTTTTAGCGCGTTTAGCTGATTATAAGTAACACAGTCAACACACAACAAGAGTATGGTTAAAATTAATAATTAATGTTTTAATGTTTGTAAATTAATGTTTTATAAGGAAGTTTATCTATAACAAATTTTATTCTGTTTTAGATTTCATATTATAGTACAAAGTAATGAGCAACATTTGAATTCTTTTCTATTTTATCCCCATTCAGGCCCAAACTGTAGATTTTTCGTCATAAAATGGCGGAAATCAGCACTTCGTGCCATCTCTTTTGTCATTCAAAAAGGGTCCTAAGATGTTTAAGTTTCCGTTCAAATGAGTTTGCTTTCGATGTTCTACGACCACCTATTCGTAACATCACCTATGGTGAAAAAAGTTGCAAATAAACAACCATCCTAGACCATTTTTGTGAGAAATCTTAGATTTTAGGGGTCTGAATTTTCATAATCGCAAAAACTTGCAAACTTTCTTGATTCATAAATTTTGATGGGTGTTTAATCTCTATGCATTTTACACGTATAGTATCAAAATTAAAATTGGCTTCTTTTTGTGCGCACACTTTCTCTTTCTTTTGCTTCTCCTTACAACCAGTGTTTATTTTCTGATTTTCTATAAATGTATTGCCGAAATTCACAGACACTCTTATGATGCTAAGAATAGAACGATAGAGTACTACACATACTAATACTTATTACGCACTTTTTTGGGGTAATAAATGAACTATTATTATTATTGTTTTTATTAAATACAGCATACTTAGAACTTACCATGCTTTCTACCAGATGGGGTCGGTGCCTTCTTACAACCTTAACAGCAGAAAATACATCAACTTCAGAGTGATGAACAACTTGTTCTATGCAAGCGTTTGCGGCACAATATACTCCACATCGAGATCTTCCGTCCCTAAAATAGTACAATAATAATGAGTAATATAATCATTGCAAAAAATAATGAAAAAAAAAACTGAACCAATAAAAAATATAGCTCACAATCATAAAGCCAAATAAACCAAATAAAACCAAGAATTAAAAGTCTTAGCTTCATCATTCCAAAATGTTTATTGGCTTCTTTGTTTAGGTTTCTGTATTGTTACTTTTTCCTTCCATTTCGCTGAGGACAGCTATTGGTCATATGGCCGAAATGTTCGCTTAATTTTTATTCTAATCATTATTCTTAGAAAAAGTCTTCGTTCCTCATAGATTTGTATTACAGTTAATTGTACAGGCCTATAAACAATCATTTACCAAATAAGTATTGAATATAGGCTACACGTATCGGCCTTATCTTGTTTAAATACAATAAAACCATGTTCTTAAATAGAGGTAATGGCTAACCATAAAATTGCTTCCAAAAGTAAAGAAGCTTTAGAAACTGGCGTTAGGGACAAAATAAAAAAAATTTGTGGTTGGACTAACGCCTTAAATTAAATCAGAGGTTAGAAATCTAACCTCTTTAAGAATTTAAGACAATTAAAAGAATTTCGTATCGTAATTCTGTCCAATACCCAGATTCTGCCTATATAGATCAACCCCAAGCCCACTGCTCCCGAAAAATGTCTGCATACTTCCCAACAACAAAGACTATACGTAAACAATGGGAAAATTTCATAGCCTAAAGACCTCTCCTCACGAACTGTGGAGACTATTTTACACCTAAAGGCATGGTTATTTGATCTTTTACCTATACTGAACAAAATACCTTTCTCAAAATTTTGATCAGAAAACTTTGGAGAAAAAATAAGTGAAGGAGGGGACCAAATTGCCTTCCAATTATTTTAGTCTCTTAAAAAGGGCACTAGAACATTCAATTTTGATTTGAATGCACCCTCACCCGATCTTCTAGGACTATTATTTCAGTACGATCACACCTGGGATAAAACAAAACAAATAAACACTCATCCGTGATCTGTCTTGTGGCAAAAATGGCAAATTTCTACTTTTTTGTATATAGAAGCTTGAGACTTCTAAACTAAGGCTCTCTAGTACGCTGAATATCATGGTGTGATATATATATATATATATATATATATATATATATATATATATATATATATATATATATATATATATATATATATATATATATATATCTATATATATAAAAATAAGTTGTCTGTCTGTCTGTGGATGGATCAGGTGACGTCACCTGAAAAAACTGGATCAGGTGACGTCAAAACTGAAAAAACTAAAAAAAGGCAAAAACTACAAAAAAAACTAAAAACTAATAAAAAAAATAAAAAAGCTAAAAAACTAAAAAAACTAAAAAAAGGCAAAAACTACAAAAAAAACTAAAAACTAATAAAAAAGCTAAAAAACTAAAAAAACTAAAAAAAGGCAAAAGCTACAAAAAAAACTAAAAACTAATAAAAAAAATAAAAAAGCTAAAAAACTAAAAAAACTAAAAAAAACTAAGAAAAGGTAAAAAACTAAAAAAACTAAAAACTAAAAAAAACTAAAAAAAAAGGAAAAAACTGAAAAATAAGCTAAAATAAAGGTAAAAACCAATAAAAAACTAAAAAAAAAACTGAAAAAACTAAAAAAAGGCAAAAACTACAAAAAAAACTAAAAACTGATAAAAAAAAAGTAAAAAAGCTAAAAAACTAAAAAAACTAAAAAAACTAAAAAAAGGTAAAAAACTAAAAAAAATAAAAAATTAAAAAAAAACTAAAAAAAAGGAAAAAACTGAAAAATAAGCTAAAATAAAGGTAAAAACCAATAAAAAACTAAAAAGAAAAAAAGGAAAAAACTAAAAAAAATTTTCATCTAAAAAACTAAAAAAAACTAAAAAAGGTAAAAACTAAAAGAACTAAAAAAGAAAAAAATAAATGACGAAACTCAAAGAGAAAGCGACCAGGACAAAAGGAATGTTCGATTAGCAATCAACAAAGCACCGGGACACAGGGAGTATAAATGACGACCAGGACATAAGTAAAAAAAAAAAACTATCTATATATATAAAAATAAGTTGTCTGTGGATCTGTGGATCGTGGATCAGGTGACGTCACCTGAAAAAACTGGATCAGGTGACGTCAAAACTGAAAAAACTAAAAAAAAGGCAAAAACTACAAAAAAACTAAAAACTAATAAAAAAAAATAAAAAAGCTAAAAAACTAAAAAAACTAAAAAAAGGCAAAAACTACAAAAAAAACTAAAAACTAATAAAAAAGCTAAAAAACTAAAAAAACTAAAAAAAAGGCAAAAACTACAAAAAAAACTAAAAACTAATAAAAAAAATAAAAAAGCTAAAAAACTAAAAAAACTAAAAAAACTAAAAAAAGGTAAAAAACTAAAAAACTAAAAACTAAAAAAAACTAAAAAAAAGGAAAAAACTGAAAAATAAGCTAAAATAAAGGTAAAAACCAATAAAAAACTAAAAAAAAAACTGAAAAAACTAAAAAAAGGCAAAAACTACAAAAAAACTAAAAACTAATAAAAAAAGTAAAAAAGCTAAAAAACTAAAAAAACTAAAAAAACTAAAAAAACTAAAAAAAGGTAAAAAACTAAAAAAAATAAAAAATAAAAAAAAACTAAAAAAAAAGGAAAAAACTGAAAAATAAGCTAACATAAAGGTAAAAACCAATAAAAAACTAAAAAGAAAAAAAGGAAAAAACTAAAAAAAAATTTCATCTAAAAAACTAAAAAAAACTAAAAAAGGTAAAAACTAAAAGAACTAAAAAAGAAAAAAATAAATGACGACACTCAAAGAGAAAGCGACCAGGACAAAAGGAATGTTCGATTAGCAATCAACAAAGCACCGGGACACAGGGAGTATAAATGACGACCAGGACATAAGTAAAAAAAAAAATTAACAAAACTAAAAAGAAGGTAAAAACTACAAAAAAACTAAAAAGAAAAAAAAACTAAAAACTAATAAAAAAACTAAAAAATCTAAAAATCTAAATAAACTAAAAAAGAAAAAAAAAGGAAAAAAATAAAGGAGAAAAACAAAACTAAAAAACGAATGTATATACAGACCGGTACACCGGGATACAAATGACGACCGGGACACAGGGAATATAAATGACGACCGGGACACAGGGACACAACTACAACGGGGACACCGGGGGAAACAGGGGGATATAAATGACGACCGGGACAAAAAAACTAAAAAGAAAAAAAAACTAAAAACTAATAAAAAAACTAAAAAATCTAAAAATCTAAATAAGCTAAAAAAGGAAAAAAATAAAGGAGAAAAACAAAACTAAAAAACGAATGTATATACAGACCGGGACACCGGGATACAAATGACGACCGGGACACAGGGAATATAAATGACGACCGGGACACAGGGACACAACTACAACGGGGACACCGGGGGAAACAGGGGGATGTAAATGACGACCGGGACACCGGGACAGGGAATGGTCGATTAGCAATCACCATCAACAAAGCTCAAGGGCAATCATTAGAATCATGAGGTATAGATCTGAATACAGATTGTTTTCCCATGGACCATTATATGTTGCATGTTCAAGAGTCGGTAAACCTGACAATCTATTTATATGCAAAGACAATGGGACAGCAAAGAATGTTGTATATTCGCAAGTTTTACGTAGTTAAAACCATATATATATATATATATATATATATATATATATATATATATATATATATATATATATATATATATATATATATATATATATATATATATATATATATATATATATATATATATATATATCTATCTATATTCACAGGCGCGCGTAAGTCGTTACGCGCCATAATAGTTACGCGCCATTGTAGTTGTGTCCCTATGTCCCACCTGTGAATATAGATAGATATATATATATATATATATATATATATATATATATATATATATATATATATATATATATATATATATATATATATATATATATATATATATATATATATATATATATATATATATATCTATCTATATTCACAGGTGGGACATAGGGACACAACTACAATGGCGCGTAACTATTATGGCGCGTAACGACTTACGCGCGCGGGGGGGCTTGGGGGGGGGGGGGGGCGCGAAGCGCCCCCACCAACTAGGTGTTGGGGTGGCGCGAAGCGCCACCCCAACAGCTAGTATATATATATATATATATATATATATATATATATATATATATATATATATATATATATATATATATATATATATATATATATATACTAGCTTCTGGGGTGGCGCTTCGTGCAACCCCAACAACTAGTTCGTGGGGGCGTTTTGCGCCACCCCCAAGCCCCCCCTCGCGCGTAAGTCGTTACGCGCCATATTAGTTACGCGCCATTGTAGTTGTGTCCCTGTGTCCCACCTGTGAATATCTATATATATAAAAATAAGTTGTATGTGTGTTGAGTGACGTCATGTCATCAGGTCGTCATGTCGTCATTATGACGATGACGTCATTAAAGGTTTTTAAGAAAATTGTTCAAAGACAAATTTTTAATTGTAAGAAGATCGTGGACGGAAAAATGTTTATTGTAAAATGACTTAAGAACCTACAATGGCAACATCTGAGGAAGCTGCTCAAAGAGTCTATGCCAAAAAACTTGCAGCTGATAGAGAAAGTAAGAAAAGAAAGCGTGCCGAAGAAAAACTACAAAAAAAAACTAAAAATAAAATACTAAAAAAACTAAAAAAGCTAAAAAACTAAAAAAAAACTAAAAAAAGGTAAAAAACTAAAAACTAAAAAAGAAAAAAAACTAAAAAAAAACTAAAAAAGGTAAAAACTACAAAAAAACAAAAAAGAAAAAAACTAATAAAAAAACTAAGAAAACTAAAAACTGAAAAAAAAGAAGAAAAAACTGAAAAATAAAGGAGAAAAAGAAAACTAAAAACCGGGACACAGGGAATATAAATGACGACCGGGACACTCAAAGAGAAATTACAGACTGGGACATTGGGACACAAATAACGACCGGGACATATAAATGACGACCGGGACACTCAAAGATAAGTTACAGACCGAGACATCGGGACACAAATGACGACCAAGACACCGGGACACAGGGAATATAAATGACGACTGGGACGCTCAAAGGGAAATTACAGACTGGGACACTGGGACACAAATGACGACCGGGATAATGGGAATATAAATGACGACCGGGACACAGGGACACAACTACAAGGGGATGCCGGGGGCACAGGGACATATATAAATGACGACGGGGACACAGGGAATGTTCGATTAGCAATCATCATCAACAAAGCTCAAGGGCAATCATTAGAATAATCAGGTATAGATCTGGATACGGATTGTTTTTCCCATGGACAATTTTATGTTGCATGTTCAAGAGTCGGTAAACCTGACAATCTATTTATATGCACAGACAATGGGACATCGAAAAATGTTGTATATTCGCAAGTTTTACGTTGTTAAAAACATATATATATACTTATATGCGGGGGGGGGCTGAGGGGGGGGGGGGGGTTTGCGTGTGACGTTATTATAAGTACATAAGGCTTTGTATATGCACAGACAATGGTAAAGCCAAGAATGTTGTATATTCGCAAGTTTTACGTAGTTCAAATCACATATATAAATCTATCTCTATTCATAGGTGGTACACAGGGACACAACTACAATGGCGCGTAACGACTTACGCGCTCGGGGGGGGGCACGAAGCGCCCCCACCAACTAGGTGTTGGGGTGGCATGAAGCGCTACCCCAACAGCTAGTAGATATATATATATATATATATATATATATATATATATATATATATATATATATATATATATATATATATTTTGAATATACAAATATGCAACATTCTTGGCTATCCCATTGTTTGTGCATATACATAGATTGTCAGGTTTACCGACTCTTGAACATGCAACATATAATTGTCCATGGGAAAAACAATCTGTATTCAGATCTATACCTCATTATTCTAATGATTGCCCTTGAGCTTTGTTGATGGTGATTGCTAATCAAACATTCCCTGTGTCCCCGTCGTCACTTATATATCCCCCTGTGCCCTCTGGCGTCCGCGATGTAGTTGTTTCCCTGTGTCCCGGTCGTCATTTGTGTCCCGGTGTCCCAGTCTGTAATTTCTCTTTGAGGGTCAGGGTCGTCATTTATATTCCCTGTGTCCCGGTGTCCCGGTCACTTGTGTCCCGGTCGTCATTTTTGTCCCGATGTCCCGGTCTGTAATTTCTCTTTGAATGTCCCGGTCGTCATTTATATTCCCTGTGTCCCGGTCGTCATTTGTGTCCCGGTGCTTTGTTGATGGTGATTGCTAATCGAACATTCCCTGTGTCCCTTCGCTTTCTCTTTTAGTGTCCCGGTCGTCATTTATATTCCCTGTGTCCCGGTGTCCCGGTCGTCATTTGTGTCCCGATGTCTCGGTCTGTAATTTCGTCAGTCCAAAAACATGACATCAGTCGACACACAAACATGACGTCAGTCAACAGACACACACAAACAACTTATATATATATATATATATATATATATATATATATATATATATATATATATATATATATATATATATATATATATATATATATATGTTTTTAACTCCGTAAAACTTGCAAATTTACAACGTTCTTAGCTGTCCCATTGTCTGTGCATATAGATAGATTGACAATCGAACATTCCCTGTGTCCCGTTCGTCATTTATATATCTCACCTGTGCCCCCGGCGTCCCCGTTGTAGTTGTGTCCTTGTGTCCTTGTTGTGTCCCTTGTGACGACAAACATGACGTCAGTTGACAAACAATTTCATGACGGCATAATGGTCAATCCTAATAATGACGTCAGTCGACAAACATGACGTCAGTCGACTCGAAAAACATGACGTCAGTCGACAGTCGACAAACATACATGACGTCAGTCAACACACAAACAACTTATTTTTATTTATATAGATAAACAACCCAAGTATTTGCTCAGTATTGGTGGGGGCGCCATTTGTGTCCCGGTGCTTTGTTGATGGTGATTGCTAATCGACAAACATACATGACGTCAGTCAACACACAAACAACTTATTTTTATTTATATAGATAAACAACCCAAGTATTTGCTCAGTATTGTAAAACCTCACTTGTTAATAAATACACTGCCTGTAAAAATGAGTGAAAATAGAACCCTGTGTAAAAATGAGTCGGTGCAAAAACGATCAGAGTGCAAAAAGTGACAGATTCAGTAAAAGAAAACAAAAAAAACAATCTTTTGATGACCACTACCATACTGTCTTACTACCAAGCTCCCATTAATCAACACCCATTAATCGGCACGTTCTTATTTAGGCATTGATGATAAACTGAAAATAACAGTGTGTATTATTTGCTCAGATTCGGTAGTAAGACTATCAATAGATCATAATGGGTTACGAGAAAGTAGCAGTTGGGGTCGTAGATTCCTGCAACAATCTTCTTATTTTGTCTTATTTCTTCGAATTCCCCTAAGGTGTTTGCACCAAACAGACGGGTTTGGTTGATAAAGGATCCATTCAATTTACCACTTTCATATTTAGCTACTTTCTATTGCTAGAAATTTGGAATATATCATCATGGCGGGGTCTTTCAATATCTTTTTGCCAAAATTGAGACAAAAATCCAAATACATCGACTACGTTACAACGATAAATCGTTATAAAGATATTTCAATGATAACTTTTAATTTTTCTCAACACTTACTAAAGAGTCTCTTAAAAAAATTAATAAAATCTTGCACAGAAAGTCCTTGCATGTTTTTACGGATATCTCGTAAATGAAATTTTACACACAAAATGAATTTTCAATAATCGGCCCTTAAAATATCAAAAATGATCTTTGGAAGTCCCTAAATTTGAGTAGGTCAAATAAAAAATTAAAAAATTGGAGTAAAATAACAAGTCTGGCTTTCTAAGTTTCAAAATGCTGGATCTAAGTTCAAAGAAGAAATTTCGTTGCGCTGATTTAAAGTTGCACTTCGGGATACATGTATTGTAACTAGTTATTGCAACTATCCTCAATTAGAATGTCCAAGGCTTTTAATGCATTACCTTAATTACCTGTAGACTATTTACCTTCTTAATTATCCTCTTTGCAGTTCAGTTGTAAATAAGGTAGATTGCCTTAGAAATTGCTCACTTATTCTGTAGTTAGAGAGTAGTCAAAATTACATCTTTATCCAATTATGTTGAGAAAAAATTATGCCTCATAAAAGTAATTATATAGTTTTCTTTGTAGTAAAGGCAATTCTCGTTAAGCTATTATGTAATTTTGATCTAGTTTTTAAATACTAAAAACGTGAGCTATGATCAATTGTGAATAGATAATTGTTCTTCAATAATGTTTCTGGCGTTTTTTTTTTAAATTCCCCAGCTAGTACTGTCTAAGAAAAAAAATTCAAAGAATGACCAAATTGATGTTTAGGAGAGGGGAGGGGGAACTACTTTCCAGTTTCAGAGGCTTTTATGAAATTTTTTGGCCTCGATCTTCTCATAATCCTGCAAATAAAATTTGAAAAGGGGTAAATTCACCCTTGCTTCTCAACCAGAGAAGCGTTTTTCTTTTTGTCGTAGTTCTATATAATAATTCAATATAAAATGTTATATATAATAATCCTGTCGTAATTTTGTCGTAAAGTGTCGTAATTCATGCAATTTTTTTACGGCCTTTCAGTTTCAGATGCTGTAGTAAAACTTTAACGGCCAAATCCTCTAGTATTCTACTCTCCATAAAAAATGAAGGGGAGTAACTTCATCTCCTATCCTTCCAGCCAGGGAAGTGTCATTATTTTGTTGAAATGTATATAATCTTCCATTTTCAGATGCTATAATGCAATTTTGTACTTTCGTGTATTTTTGGTTTTCTAGGAGATAGTTGTTGGGGGTGGAATAATTCATTTGTATCCTTTTCGTTACTGTCATCAATCATGTCATTCTTATATCTCTTCGCGCTATAATAGCGACGAAGACCTTTCCATTACAAACACCAAAAACAAGAAGAACAATAGGGAATTTCTCAAGACAGTTAGAAACAAATTAGAATGAACTTTTCGGTCCTATGTCCAAGGGTCGTCCTCAGCAATACAAAAATATATAAGAAGAAAGAACTTACAACAGGATAAAATCAATAAAACTAAAATGAAAAGTTTTCCAAAACAGTCCCAGCATATCCTTACCTCAGCAAAGTTCAACCAGGACTCTAGGTTGACCGATTGCCTATAATTTTAGGCTATTTAAAAATTTATAAATTAAAACAATGACCATTGTTTTTATTTGAACAGTGGAAACTTGCCATTTCTTTGCTGGATTGCAATATTCCATGACAATTCCAAGTCCTTGACATTCAATGGCTGACAAACGACACTATCTAAAATGAATTATCACTTATATGACATTTTTTGAGCATTTACCTGCAAAGATATTCGTTTTCACTAGAATCGATCATTTAAGCATAATGAAAAATCCCACCTAGCGTTTTATCTTGTGACTCCTATAATTTGAGGGCAGAGTGGCACAATGTATCAGCCCCCCCCCCCCCCCTAATAAGACCCTTCTGGTGAACCTAATCACACCTAAGGGTTTTTCAACATTTTTACCCTTAAAAATAAATTTATAAACTAAAAAATGATCGTTGTTTTCATTTAAGCTTTTTGTGTGCTGATTTTTGTTCCTGAAACTTGTTGTATGTTGATTTTTATCTTCGCGAAATTAGTAAATTGATTTTCTTCTTCGCGGAACGGATTTTGTTCGTGGAGCTTATTGCATGCTGACACTGCTCATGGAACCTGTTGTATGCCAATTTTGTTTGTGGAACTTGATGCGTTCTGATTTTTTTGGTCGTAGAAACTATTTGCATGTTGATTCTTTCGTGTAACTTGTACATGGATTTTTCTTCTCTTGAAACTTCTTTGGTTTATGGAGCACGTCGCGTGCTGATTTTTCTTCGTGGAACTTGTTGCATGCTGATTTTTCTCTTCGTAAAACTGATTTTGTCAATGGAACTTATTGCATGTTGATTTTTTGTTCATGGAATTTGTTGCATGCTTACTTTGGTTCATGAAACTTGTTGCACGTTGATTTTCCTCTTCGTTAAACTTGTACGTTGAATTTTCTCATCACGAATCTGAATTTGTTCATGGAACTTGTTGCGTGCTGATTCCTTCTTACATTATACCAAATACTCCTTACAAAAAAAAAACAATTCTTAAAAAACAGAAAAGCATCTTAAAAGATCACAAATGATTCTAACAAAATAAAAAATTTATCACAAAAAATCAGAGATTGTTCCTACAAAATACAAAACGCTTGTTAAAAAACATTTCTTACAAAGCAAAAACAACTTTCAAAAACAAAAATACATCCTAAGAAATTACAATTTCTTCTTACATCATACAAAACACTTCTTCAAAAACAAAAAAATATTTCTTAAAAAACAAGAATACATCCTAAGAATCAGAGATTGTTGTCACAAAATACAAACTACTTGTTACAAATCAAAAAATACTTCTTACAAAACAAAAAACAATTCTTGTAAAACAAAATTACTTCCTTAGGAAAGACAAATTCTTCTTACATCATACATATTGATTCTTAAGAAAAAAAAATATTACAAAACAAAAATACATCCTAAAACATCAGAGATTTCTCTTACAAAGAATAAAATATTTATTAAAAAACAAAAAATACTTCTTACAAAGCAAAAAATAATTCTTACAAAAGAAAAAATGCATCCTAAGAAATCAAAAATTCTTATTACAAAATATATATTACTTGTTACAAAACTAAACATACTTCTTACAATCAATAAATAATTCTCAGAAACAAAAATACATCTTAAGAATTATTACAAATAAGAAATACTTCTGACGAAGACAAGTAGGTATTACAATACAAAAACACTTCCTAAATTTCAGAGATTCTTCTTAAAGAATACAAAATACTTGTTACAAAACAAAAAATACTTGCTTGCCTTTTAAGAAGTATTTTTTATAATGAAGTATTTTGTATTTTGTAAGAAGAATCTCTAATTTCATAGGAAGTATTTTTGTTTTGTAAGAACTATTTTTTGCTTTGTAAGAAGTATTTTTGTTTTGCAACAAGTATTTTGTTTCTTTTATTAAAAATTCGTGATTTCTTAACATGTCTTTTTTTGTTTTTTAAGAATTATTTTTTGCTTTGTAAGAAGTATTTTTTGTTTTAAAAGATGCATTTTGTATTTTTTAAGAAGAATCTCATATTTTTAGGATGTATATTTGTTTTGTAAGAAATTTTTTTCTTAAGAAGTATTTTGTATTATGTAAGAAGAATCTATGATTTCTTAGGATTTATGTTTGTTTTGTAACAATCATTTTTTGCTTGTAAGATGTACTTCCGGTTTTGTAACAATTATTTGGCATTTTGTAAGAACAATCTCTGATTCCTTAGGATGTATTTTTTTTGTAAAAATTTTTTTTTATTTTGGAAGAAGTATTTTGTATGATATAAGAAGAATTTATGATTTCTTAGGATATATTTTTGTTTTGTGAGAATTAATCTTGCTTTGTAAGAAGTATTTTTGTTCTGCAGCAAGTATTTTGTAAGAACAATCTCTGATTTTTTTAGATGTATTTTATATTTAGTAAGAACAATTTGTTATTGTTTTGGATGTATTTTCGTTTCGTAAGATGTATTTTGTAAGAATAATTTGTGATTTCTTAGGATGTATTTTTGTTTTGTAAGAATTCTTTTTTTTGTTTTGTAAGAAATATTTTGTGTAATGCAAGAAGAATTTTGTATTTTGTAGGAACAGTTTGTGATTGTTTAGGATG
Organism: Artemia franciscana; assembly: GCF_032884065.1. NCBI lineage: Eukaryota > Metazoa > Arthropoda > Branchiopoda > Anostraca > Artemiidae > Artemia > Artemia franciscana. The sequence continues at coordinate 33,993,412 of NC_088873.1, forward strand.
TATAAAATAAGAAATACTTCTTATGAAAAAATAGTTATTACAACACAAAAGTCCTTTCTAATATTTCAGAGATTCTTCTTAAAGAATACAAAATATTTCTTACAAAACAAAAAATACTTGCTTGTTTTGTAAAAAGTATTTTTTTTTATGAAGTATTTTCCATTTTGTACGAACAATATCTGATTTTGTATTTTGTAAGAACCATTTGTGATTGTTTAGGATGTATTTTCGTTTTGTAGAAATTAATTTTGTTTCGTAAGAAGAATTTGTGATTTCTTAGGATTTCTTTTATGTTTTGAAAGATTTTTTTTTGTTTTATAAGAAGTATTTTGTATTTTGTAAGAAGAATTTGTGGTCTTTTGGAATGTATTTTTGTTTTCTAAGATTTTTTTTTTCGTAAGAAGTATTTTGTATTATGTGCAGATTTTGTGATTTCTTAGGATGTCTATTTGTTTTGTAAGAATTTGCTTTTTAAGAAGTATTCTTTGTTTTTTAACAAGTATTTTGTGTTTCTAAGAACAATCTCTGATTTTTTAGGATGTATGTTGTATTTTTTAAGAATTGTTTGTGATTGTTTAGGATGACTTTCTTTTTGTAGGAATTATTTCTACTTCGTAAGAAGAATTTTTGATTTATCAGGATTTATTTGTATTTTGTATAATTTATATTTGTATATTTTGTATGGATGTATTGTAATTTATGACCTTTTGGGATGTAATTTTGTTTTGTAAGAGCTATTTTTGTTTTGCAAGTATTTTGTATTTTGTAGCAAGTACTATGCATTTTGTAAGAACAATTTGTGACTATTTAGGATATGTCTTTTCGTTTTTTAATAACTATTTGTAGCCTTGAAAGAAGTATTTTAAGTTTTATAAGAATTATTTTGGTTTTGTAGCAACAATCTCTGATTTTTGATTGTTTTTTTTGTTTTGTAAACCTACTTTTTTATTTTTTAAGGCTTATTTTTTGTTTTGTAAGAAGTATTTTTTGTTTTAAGAAGTATTTTAGTTTTGAAATAAGAATTTGTGATTTCTTAGAATGTATTTTTGTTTCGTAAGATTTTTTTTTGCAATAATTATTTTTGTTTGTTTGGTAAGAAGTATTTTTGTTTTGTTACCTGTATCTTGTATTTTGAAGGAACAGTTTGTGATTGTTAAAGATGTTACTTTTGTTTTGTAAAATTCTGTGTTGCTTGTAAGAAGTATTTTTTGTTTTGTAAAAAGTTTTCTATGATTCTTCGGAACAATCTGAAAATCGGAACAAACTCTGATTTTTCGATGTTTTTTGTTTTAAGAATTATTTAGGATGTATTTTGGCTTTGTAAAAATCATTTTTTTTTTGTTTTGTACGAAATATTTTTGTTTTGTAATAAGAATTTGTGATAAATGCCATGTGTGCAAAATTACCTGCTAGAGGGTGCCATATACTAGCCATTCAATGTCATAGGCGAGGAATTACCATGGAACATTGCAATGTAGCAATAAAATAGTAAGCTCCCGCTTTTCAATTATAGAAGCAATGGTCATTTTTAGTTTATAAAGTTATTTTTGTTGGAATAAAGGTTGAAAAACCCTTAGGCGTGATTTTTTTGCGCCAGAGGCATGCTATATTGCATCAAAGGGATGTCTTTTACCCGCCACAGATAACCACGGAGGTAGCCGCATACAAAATTTTGGAATTTGCGGAACTTGGAGCGGAATTGGCGGAATAGTAATTCTGGAATTGGGGGGAAGATGTGGGGAATCCGGAACTGACACAACCCGAGCCAGATTTGGAGTTGGGATCAGAGTTGGCATAGTGGGACTGGAATTGGTTGAACCAGGGTAGAAGCCAGCAGAATCGGATGTGGAACCATTGTAAACAGGGGCAGAAACAGGGGGAAGCGGAAGTGGTTATCACCTTTTTAATATATATATATATATATATATATATATATATATATATATATATATATATATATATATATATATATATATATATATATATATATATATATATATATATATATATGTATATATATATATATATATATATATATATATATATATATATATATATATATATATATATATATATATATATATATATATATATATATATATATATATATATATATATATATATATATATATATATATACTAGCTGTTGGGGTGGCGCTTCGCGCCACCCCAACACCTAGTTGGTGGGGGCGCTTCGCGCAACCCCCCCAAGCCCCCCCCCCGCGCGCGTAAGTCGTTACGCGCCATATTAGTTACGCGCCATTGTAGTTGTGTCCCCATGTCCCACCATTGTAGGTTCTTCAGTCATTTTACAATTAGAAATTTCTCTTTCAACGGTCTTCTTACAATTAAAAATTTGTACAATTTAAATACCTGTGTCCTGGTCGTCATTTATATTGCCTGTGTTCCGGTCGTCATTTGTGTCCCAGTATCCCAGTCTGTAATTTCTCTTTGAGTGTCCCGGTCGTTATTTATATTCCCTCTGTCCCGGTCGTCATTTGTGTCCCGGTCTGTAATTTCTCTTTGAGTGTTTTTTCTTTTTAGTATTTTTTAGTTTTTTACATTTTTTCTTTTTTCAGTTTTCTTTTTCTTCTTTATTTTTCAGCTTCACTATGAAATACATATCGCCGAACCTTTGTTTTTTTAACTAAAATCTGGTAGGCATTGATGACCTTATCCAAGTCAAGATCCCAAACCCAATCATCATCGCTATCATTTTCAGTTTTGATATGTTTTGACTCTCGCTGTCCAGGTGGATCTTCATCTAACTGCGCGGTTTTGCGTTCTTTAGCCTCAAGCCTGTTTCCTTGCTGTTCTTTTGATTCCTCGGCACGCTTTTTTTTTTTACTTTCTCTATCAGCAGCAAGTTTTTTGGCATAGACTCTTTGAGCATCTTCATCGGCTTTTGCCATTGTAAGTTCATCAGTCATTTTAAACTTAAACATTAATAGATTTCTACGTGAACATATATGTCTTAAATATCTTTAATGACGTCACCGTCATAGCAAAAATGACGACAACTAACTTCATGACGCCAGTCGACACAGAAACATGACGTCAATAATTCTAAAATTGTCAGGTAATTTTCTATTTTGAAATAAAAACTAAAAATTATTGCTCAGACAACATAAATATTTTTTTATATTTACATAATAGCTTTAGTGGTTCTGGACTGAAAACTAAATATGCTAATCAAATTGGGAATTGCAATCTTTTAGGATGAAAAGGCAGATCCATTGGAATCATGAGAATGCGTGGAATAAGAAAAGCCTCACCCTCAAAAGGCCCTGTCAAGATTGTTGCCTCTATTACGTTATAACAGACATAACACGTCATTTGTGTCCCGGTGTCCCGGTCTGTAGTTTCGTTAGTCGACAAACATGACGTCAGACGACAAACAACTTCATGACGACATACAGCTCAATCCTTATAATGACGTCAGTCGACAAACATGACGTCAGTCGACACACAAACATGACGTCAGTCGACAGACAGACAAACAACTTATTTTTATATATATAGATATATATGTATATATATATATATATATATATATATATATATATATATATATATATATATATATATATATATATATATATATATATATATATATATATATATATATATATATATATATATATATATATATGTATATATATATATATATATATATATATATATATATATATATATATATATATATATATATATATATATATATATATATATATATATATATATATATATATATTATAAGTTGTTCGTTTGTGTGTCTGTCTGTCTGTCCGTATATGACGTCTGAATTATTTCATCATATACCAATTCAAAAACGAATGTATTCAAGCCGAAGAAGCTGAGTTCGTAAAGCGTTATGTTCCAGATTCTAGGTCCGAGAGGTTCCAGGTTCGAACCTTGGCTTTAGCATTAATACAAAAGAAGAAAAAAACTAAAGAAGGTAAAAACTACAAAAAAATAAAAAGAAAACACTAAAAAAACTAAAAAAGCTAAAAAACTAAAAAAAATAAAAAAGGTATAAAACTAAAAAAGAAAAAACTAAAAAACTAAAAAAAGGTAAAAACTAAAAAAAAAAGAAAAAAAACAAAAACCAATAAAAAAACAAAAAAAAACTAAAAACTGAAAAAGAAAAAAAAGAAAAAAAGGAAAAAACTGAAAAATAAAGGAGAAAAAGAAAACTAAAAAAAAACTAAAAAAGATAAAAAACTACAAAAAAAACTAAAAAGAAAAAAGAAAAAACTAAAAAAACTTAAAAAAGATAAAAACCAAAAGAAAAACTAAAAAGAAAAAAAGGAAGAAAAACTAAAAATTTATTTCATCATATACCAATTCAAAAACGAATGTATATACAGACCGGGACACTGGGGTACAAATGATGGCCTGACGAAATTACCGACTGGGACACAAATGACGACCGGGACACAGGGAATATAAATGACGACCGGGACACTCAAAGAGATACTACAGACTGGGACACCGGGACACAAATAACGACTGGCACACAGGGAATATAAATGACGACTGGGACACAGGGACACAACTACAACGGGGGCGCCGGGGGCACAGGGGGGATATATAAATGACGATGGGGACACGGGGAATGTTTGATTAGCAATCACAATCAACAAAGCTCAAGGGCAATCATTAGAATCATAAGGTATAACTAAAAAAACTAAAAAAAGATAAAAAAACTAAAACCTAAAAAAAAGACCAATTCAAAAACGAATGTATATACAGACCGGGACGCCGGGACACAAATGACGACTGGGACACAAGGAATATAAATGACGCCCGTCATTTATATATCATATATATATATATCACATATATATATATATATATATATATATATATATATATATATATATATATATATATATATATATATATATATATATATATATATATATATAGATAGATAGATAGATAGATACTAGCTGTTGGGGTGGCGCATCGCACCACTCCAACACCTAGTTGGTGGTGGCGATTCGAGCCCCCCCCCCCAAAGCCCCCCCGCGCGCTTAAGTCGTTATGCGCCATATCAGTTACGCGCCATTGTAGTTCTGTCCCTGTGTCCCACTTGTGAATATATATATATATATATATATATATATATATATATATATATATATATATATATATATATATATATATATATATATATATATATATATATATATATATATATATATATACATATATATATATATATATATATATATATATATATATATATATATATATATATATATATATATATATATATATATATATATATATATATTTATATATATATATATATATATATATATATATATATATATATATATATATATATATATATATATATATATATATATATATATATATATATATATATATATATATATATATATATATATATATATATATATATATATATATATATATATATATATATATATATATTCACAAGTGGGACACAGGGACACAACTACAATGGCGCGTAACTGATATGGCGTATAACGACTTAAGCGCGCGGGGGGCTTTGGGGGGGGGGCTCGAATCGCCCCCACCAACTAGGTGTTGGAGTGGCGCGAAGCGCCACCCCAACAGCTAGTATCTATCTATCTATCTATATATATATATATATATATATATATATATATATATATATATATATATATATATATATATATATACTAGCTGTTGGGGTGGCGCTTCGCGCCACCCCAACACCTAGTTGGTGGGGCGCTTCGCGCCCCCCCACAAGCCCACCGCGCGCGTAAATCGTTACGCGCCATATTAGTTACGCGCCATTGTAGTTGTGTCCCTGTGTCCCACCTGTGAATATAGATAGATTTATATATGTGTTTCAAACTACGTAAAAATTGCGAATATACAACATTCTTGGCTTTCCCATTGTCTGTCCATATACAAAGCCGTATGTACTAATAATGACGTCATATGCAAACGCTCTTTTTACAAACAAACAAACATGCATACACACAACTCGTTTTTATATAGATAGATAGATAGATAGATACAATACAAATTAACTACGTAAAACTTGTGAATATACAACAGTCTTCGCTGTCCCATTGTCTGTGCGTATAAATAGATTGTCAGGTTTACCGACCCTCAAAGATGCAACATACAATTGTACATTGGTAAAGCAATCTGTATTAAGATCTATACCGCATTTTTCTAGTGATTGCCCTTGAGCTTTGTTGATGGTGGTTGCAAATGCTAATCAAATTGGGAATTGCAATCTTATAAATTGAAAAAGCAGATCCGTTGGAATCATGGGAATGCGAGGAATAAGAACAGCCTCACACTCATAAGGCCCTGTCAAGATTATGGCCTCTATTAGGCTTTCCATTGTTTTTTTTTACGGCAAGTCGCGTGCCATTGCAAAGCTTTGGTGGGTTGATATTTCTTAAAAGTATTATTGGTACGCCTATTTTTAGTTGTAGCACGTGTGGTGGAAACCCTGAAGGATCTATGGAATTTAAAAATTCAGATGTATAATTAACCGCTTCATTTGGTTCCAAAATACAAATTAACTGCGTAAAACCTGCGAATATACAACATTCTTCGCTGTCCAATTGTCGCTGCATATAAATAGATTGTCAGGTTTACCGACCCTCGAACATGCAACGTACAATTGTCCATGGGAAAAACAATCAGTATTAAGATCTATACCACATTTTTCTAATGATTGACCTTGAGCTTTGTTAATGGTGATTGCAAATGCTAATCGAATTGGGAATTGCAATCTTTTAAATTGAAAAGGCATATCCGTTGGAATCATGGGAATGCGAGGAATAAGAACAGCCTCACCCTCAAAAGGCCCTGTTAAGATTGTGGCCTCTATTAGGTTTTCCATTGTTTTTTTTACGGCAAGTCGAGTGCCATTGCAAAGCTTTGGTGGGTTTATATTTCTTAAAAGTATTATTGGTACACCTATTTTTAGTTGTAGCACGTGTGGTGGAAACCCTGAAAGATCTATGGAATTTAAAAATTCAGATGGATAATTAACCGCTTCATTTGGTTCCAAAACTGTGTCGACTGACTTGTAAAGGACTGCCTGGTCTCGAATCTTGGTCAAAACAATATTGTTGATTTCGTGGACGTCTATATTTTTGGGTGCGAGAATCGCTCTTTCACTTAGCCATTTATTATTTTTATAATTTTTTAGAATATTCGGAAATACTTTTTCAATCAATTCATTTTTGGACGTCACTAAATTACAGAAATCAGCAGGTAGTTGTATACGTCCTGAAATTGAGTCTACTGGGAGCTTTCCGTTTCCCATTGCCAGCAATTGATCTGAAAATGTTTGACCAGAGTCATCGTTTTGCAATCGGACACGCATATTTGTAGTTAATTTTAATGTTTTTACGTGTGCCCATAAATTAGAATTTTTCAGGCAAGCATTCATTTCGTCTGCAGGAGTTGATCTAGGTATTATAGGTAATGTTTGCCTGAAATCTCCCGCAAGCAATATTAATGTGCTGCCAAAGGGTTTCGACTTCCCTCGCAAATCTTTCAAGCATTGATCCAGAGCCTCGAGCGATTTTTTGTGTGCCATTGTGCACTCATCCCAAATAATAAGTTTGCATTGCTGCAATACTTTACCCATCCCAGATGATTTGGAAATATTGCACGTGGGAGTTTCTGTAGAATGCAAGTTCAGAGGCAATTTCAAAGCGGAATGAGCAGTTCTTCCACCAGGCAGCAATGTTGCGGCTATTCCGGACGACGCAATTGCCAACGCTATATCATTTTTTGATCGAATTGATGCCAGAATCAGTTTTATCACAAACGTTTTACCAGTACCTCCTGGCGCATCCAAAAAGAAAATTTCTCCAACGTTGTTATCGACACAATGCATTATCGTATCATAAATGTCTTTTTGTTCCGACGTTAACTTGGAAATGTTATTTTGTACATACGACAATAGATCACTCGTACTGTAATTTGCTCACGATCCAATTCTACACATGTCGAAACAACAGCGATACGGTTAGGTGAAGGCATTCCCAAATCCTGAAGAGGTTTCTTTGCCATACGTACGCACAAATCTTCTATAACAACTAAAGTGTAGTTATAAATTTCTGATGTAAAATCAAAAGTCATATCTGACGTCTCTAACTGTTTTCGATGGAGTATATCTTCGGACATTTTTGACTTATATTTTTCCCATAACTCTGTAGGAGCTGATGGAGAGCAAGTTGTTAAAATGATGCCATAAATGTAATAAATAAATCTGGACGACCATAGAGACGAACATACGCAATAGCATCTTGAGCATATTCATGCATATGACGGGGACTGCCAGCATATGACGAAGGTAAAATTGTTAATCTTCCAACGTTTGTGGTATTACCGTCATTTATAACTGCATCTCGCAAATGAATGTATTGTTCAGAGCGAAGCTTGGTCTGATTCAGGCGGATATATAGCAAACGTTCTGATTCAATTTTAGCATACATATCAACGACGAATTGGTGAAACAATTCACGGCATTTTAAAATATAATTTTCTTCATCCTGCCGAATCATTAGTCTATAGGAATAATAATGCATTGCACTGCATTTCTTATTCATTTCTTTGTTAGTGGCGGGATTCATCAATTTAATATTAAAGTGATAGCCGTCGGCTCCATCCCAAAAAATGATAGGATATTGTAGGGCTTCGTAGCATCGATGAGTTTCAACAATTCTTAACAACTGAGCGTTTCGCTTATGAAGAATAATATCTCGAGGTAAAAACTGATCACCGACCATAACGATTGCCACTTCGTCGATAGTTGGAGCATTGTATCTACGCACATGTTGGCCAGGAGGCGTTTTGTCAGCGGAAATAACAATTTTATGCGTATCAGAAGCATCAAATCGATGGCTGTTTTGAACAGACGCACTAAATTATTATTTTCGTAGAAAAGATGTTGCAATTGGGAAACGATTGTCCTTTCAACGTTGGGAGAAATTTCGCAACGTGCATTCAATTCAGAATTTCTATCACTGATGAAGTACAATTGTAAAAATTTATGATTCTCGCCTGAGAATGGTAGAAGGGACCCTGCTCTATGATAAATTTGCCCTTTTACTTTGAAAGTAGACATAAATTGATCTGGATTTTCGATTTGGGCTCCAAACGACGTCATTTGGAAACATGAGTTGTATTTTCTGATTTTTGACAAAAAACGCTTAGATTCTGACGTAGTTCCAGTAAGGAAAGTCTTCAATGGCTCTGGTGGTGCAGCCAATAGAGGAAGTTTAACTTTTCCTGAGGCGCAACACATTCCCATTGTTTCACCATTGAATTTCAAGGCCTTGCAATAGGGACAAATTTTAGACATTGTCCCGATTTGAACACATCTACTCAAGCTATAATCATCGACTGGGTTGTACCTGAATGCCAGGCGATAACTTTCAGGTTGCTCTGATTCCTCGGCACGCTTTCTTTTCTTACTTTCTCTATCAGCAGCAAGCCTGATTTCTTGCTGTTCTTGTGATTCCTCGGCACGCTTTCTTTTCTTACTTTCTCTATCAGCAGCAAGCCTGATTTCTTGCTGTTCTTGTAATTCCTCGGCACGCCTTCTTTTTTCACTTTCTCTTTTAGCAGGAAGTCTGCTTCCGCGTTGCTCTGGTAGTTCCTCGGCACGCTTTCTGTTCTTTCTTTCTCTATCAGCCTCAAGCCTGTTTCCTTGCTGTTCTTTTGATTCCTCGGCACGCTTTCTGTTCTTTCTTTCTCTATCAGCCTCAAGCCTGTTTCCTTGCTGTTCTTTTGATTCCTCGGCACGCCTTCTTTTTTCACTTTCTCTTTTAGCAGCAAGTCTGCTTTCGCGTAGCTCTGGTAGTTCCTCGGCACGCTTTCTTTTCTGACTTTCTCTATCAGCAGCAAGTTTTTTGGCATAGACTCTTTGAGCATCTTCATCGGCTTTTGCCATGGTAAGTTCATCAGTCATTGTAAACTTAAATATTAATAGATTTCTACGTGAACATATGTCTTAAATATCTTGAATGACGTCAACTAATTTCTATGACGTCAGTCAACACAGAAACATGACGTCACCTGATCCACAGATAGACACACAGACAGACAACTTATCTATCTATATAAAAATAAGTTGTCTGTCTGTGGATCTGTGGATCAGGTGACGTCATGTTTCTGTGTCGGCTGACGTCATGAAATTAGTTGTCGTCATTTTTGCTTTGACGATGCTTAGTATATTGTAAAACACATTAATTTGGTTAATAATATACCATTTAAAACACCAAAATGAACATGCTGGAGTAGTCATTCGGTGAGAGAGGGTGTCAGAACGGAGAATGAAGGTCCCAGGTTCAAATCCTGGTTAGGCTAAAAAAGGTAAAAAACTAAAAACTAAAAAAAAAAAATAAAAAAACTAAAAAAAGGCAAAAACTACAAAAAAAAACTAAAAACTAATAAAAAAGCTAAAAAACTAAAAAAACTAAAAAAACTAAAAACTAAAAAAAAAACTTAAAAAAAAGGAAAAAACTGAAAAATAGAAGAGAAAAAGAAAACTAATAAAATTAAGAATAAAAATAAAAAAAATAAAAAACATAAAAAGTAAAAAAAAAGTAAAAAGAAAAAACGAAAAAAAACTAAAAAAGCTAAAAAAAAAGGTAAAAACCAATAAAAACTAAAAAGAAAAAAAGGAAAAAAACTAAAAAAAATTTTCATCTAAAAAACTAAAAAAAATAAAAAAGGTAAAAACTAAAAGAACTAAAGAAGAAAAAAAAACTAAAAAACCTAAAAAAAGGTCAAAACCAATAAAAAAAACTAAAAGGGGAACACTGGGACACAAATGACGACCGGGCCACTGGGAATATAAATGACGACCGGGACACAGGGAATGTTCAATTAGCAATCACCATCAACAAAGCTCAAGGGCAATCATTAGAATCATGAGGTATAGATCTGAATATGGATTGTTTTTCCCATGGACAATTATATGTTGCATGTTCAAGAGTCGGTAAACCTGACAATCTAAATAAATGACGACACTCAAAGAGAAAGCGACCGGGACAAAAGGAATGTTCGATTAGCAATCAACAAAGCACCGGGACACAGGGAGTATAAATGACGACGACCGGGACACAGGGACATAACTACAAAGGGGACGCCGGGGTGCACAGGGGGATATATAAATGACGACGGGGACACAGGGAATGTTCGATTAGCATTCACCATCAACAAAGCTCAAGGGCAATCATTAGAATCATGAGGTATAGATCTGAATATGGATTGTTTTTCCCATGGACAATTATATGTTGCATGTTCAAGAGTCGGTAAACCTGACAATCTAAATAAATGACGACACTCAAAGAGAAAGCGACCGGGACAAAAGGAATGTTCGATTAGCAATCAACAAAGCACCGGGACACAGGGAGTATAAATGACGACCAGGACATAAGTAAAAAAAACTAAAAAAACTAAAAAAAAGGTAAAAACTACAAAAAAACTAAAAAGAAAAAAATATATAAAATACGATGGATATATAAATGACGATGGCGACTCAGGGAATGGTCGATTAGCAATCACCATCAACAAAGCTCAAGGGCAATCATTAGAATCATGAGGTATATATCTGAATACGGATTGTTTTCCCATGGACCATTATATGTTGCATGTTCAAGAGTCGGTAAACCTGACAATCTATTTATATGCACAGACAATGGGACAGTAAAGAATGTTGTATATGTTGTATATAAGTTTTACATAGTTAAAAACATATATATATATATATATATATATATATATATATATATATATATATATATATATATATATATATATATATATATATATATATATATATCTATCTATATTCACAGGTGGGACATAGGGACACAACTACAATGGCGCGTAACTAATATGGCACGTAACGACTTACGCGCGCGGGGGGCTTGGGGGGGCGCGAAGCGCCCCCACCAACTAGGTGTTGGGGTGGCGCGAAGCACCACCCCAACAGCTAGTTTTTATATATATAGATATGTGTGTGTGTGGGTCTGTCGGGTGACGTCACGTTTGTGTGTCGACTGACTTCATGTTTCGAATGACATCGGCACATAGGGAATATAAATGACGACCGGGACACTCAAAGAGAAAGCGACCGGGACACAAGGAATGTTCGATTAGCAATCACCATCAACAAAGCACCGGGACACAAATGACGACCGGGACACAGGGAGTATAAATGACGGCCAGGATATAAGTAAAAAAAAACTAAAAAAAATAAAAAAAGGTAAAAACTAAAAAAAAACTAAAAAGAAAAAAAACTAAAAACTAATAAAAAAAACTAAAAAAGCTATAAAAATAAAAAAAAATTAAAAAAAAAAAAATGAAAAAAGGAAAAAAAGGGGGATATATAAATGACGACGGGGACAAAGGGAATGTTCGATTAGCAATCACCATCAACAAATCTCAAGGGCAATCATTAGAATCATAAGGTATAACTAAAAAAACTAAAAAAAGGTAAAAAACTAAAACCTAAAAAAAAGACCAATTCAAAAACGAATGTATATACAGACCGGGACGCCGGGACACAAATGACGACCGGGACACAAGGAATATAAATGACGCCCGGGACCCTCAAAGAGAAATCACAGACTGGGACACCGGGACACAAATGACGACCGGGACACATGGAATATAAATGACGACTGGGACACAGGGATACAACTACAACGGGGACGCCGGGGGGCAAAGGGGGATATATAAATGACGACGGCGACACAGGGAATCGTCGATTAGCAATCACCATCAACAAAGCTCAAGCGCAATCATTAGAATCATGAGGTGTAGATCTGAATACGGATTGTTTTCCCATGGACCATTATATAGAGTCGGTAAACCTGACAATCTATTTATATGCACAGACAATGGGACAGCAAAGAATGTTGTATATTCGCAAGTTTTACGTAGTTAAAACATATATATATATATATATATATATGTATATATATATATATATATATATATATATATATATATATATATATATATATATATATATATATATATATATATATATATATATATATATATATATATAATGTCTCGGTCGTCATTTGTGTTCCGGTGTCCCGGTCTGTAATTTCTCTTTGAGTGTCCTGGTTGTCATTTATATTCCCTGTGTCCCGGTCGTCATTTGTGTCCCGGTCTGTATATACATTCGTTTTTGAATTGGTCTTTTTTTAGGTTTTAGTTTTTTACCTTTTTTTAGTTTTTTTCTTTTTTTTTTAGTTTTGTTTTTCTCCTTTATTTTTCATTTTTTTTCCGTTTTCATTCTATTTTCTTTTTTAGTTTTTTTTTAGCTTTTTAGCTTTTTTAGTTTTTTATTAGTTTTTAGTTTTTTTTTTCTTTTTAGTTTTTTTGTAGTTTTTACCTTTTTTTTAGTTTTTAATTTTTTTTATTTATGTCCTGGTCATCATTTATACTCCCTGTGTCCCGGTCGTCATTTGTGTCCCGGTGCTTTGTTGATGGTGATTGCTAATCGAACATTCCTTGTGTCCCGGTCGTCATTTATATTCCCTTTGTGCCGGTGTCCCGGTCGTCATTTGTGTCCCGATGTCCCGGTCTGTAATTTCGTCAGTCGAAAACATGACGTCAGCCGACACAAAACATGACGTCACCTGATCCACAGACAGACAGACAGACAACTTATATATATATATATATATATATATATATATATATATATATATATATATATATATATATATATATATATATATATATATATATATATATATATATATATATATATATATATATATATATATATATATATTCACAGGTGGGACATAGGGACACAACTACAATGGCGCGTAAGGACTTACGCGTGCGGGGGGGCGGGGGCTTGGGGGGCGCGAAGCGCCACCCCAACAGCTTGTATATATATATATATATATATATATATATATATATATATATAAAGAAATGTCTTAAGAATGATGAGGAAGTAATAGAGGGTGCCAAAGGGCCAGTCATTGTTTGGCACAGTGGCGTAAAATAACATGTATTTAACAAGAAAACATCCAGAAAATGTCCTAGGAATTATGATAAGGGGCTAGAGGGTACAAGAAGAACATTAATAAAGTGGCACGGTGGTGTGAATTGACAAGGTGTAGGTTTGGGTTGTAAAAACATGAAGCAATAGATTTAATGTGGGATTTTTAAGAAGAAAATGTCTGGAAAAGGTCTTAGAAGTAATGAGTGGTGGTAGAGGGTGGAAGTGGGTCAGTATTAGTTTGGCACGGTGGTGTGAATTGACTTGGTGTATCACGGAGGGTTCGTTTCCGAAAACATAAACTAATGGATTTAACACATGATTATTAAGGAAAAATATATTGAAAACGTCAGGAATGATGACAGGGAACTAGAGGGTGCCAGAGGATTAGTCCTAGTATGGCAGGGTTGTGTGAATTAACATGGTGTATAACGGAGGGTTGGGTTACGAAAATATGAACCAATGGATTGAACGCCTGATTTTGAAAAAGAAAATATCTGGAAAATGTCTTAGGTATAATGAGGTGATGGTTGAGGATACCAGAGGCCCAGTCATAGCGTGGAACAGGTTATGAATTGACAGGAATGATATAAAAAATCTATCGAGGTATTCAAACGTCAGAAGACTTTTAAATGATGATGAAGGGTGCCAAAGATTGCCACGAGGGCCAGTCGCATAGTTTCATGGTAGTGTGAACTTTTTTTTTTGGGGGGGGGGTGTGATTAAAGCAAATGCGTTTGCTTAAGAAAGACGCAAACCAATGGAGTTGATGCGTGATTTTAAACAATAAAACGTCTTAGAATACTTTAGAAATGATGAAAAGTGCTAGAGGTTGCTGTGTGTCAGCCATTAATTGTCACAGGCTGAGGTGGTATGGAACATCGCAATGTAATGATGAAATGGCAGGTTCCCGCTGTTCAAATAAAAACAATAATTATTTTTTCAGTTTATAAATTTATTTTTTTTAGACAAAAGGGTTGAAAAATCCTTAGGGTGACAATGTGCCACCTGAGGGTGTCATCAGGGCTTGTACATCGTGCCAAGCTGGCTTCCTTTGCTAGGTGTCATCAGAAGAAACGCTAATGGGGATTTTTTCATTAAGTTTTAAAGGATTGATTTTAAAATATTTTAAACAAGGTATTTTAATAAGAATGCCTTAAGTGCGACAGTTCCTGCTAGAGGGTGCCTTGTGTCAGCCATTGAGTGTCACAGGATGGGAATTGAGAGAAAATAATACCACGAAAAAAGGAACAAAATAGAATTAAGTCACGTGTCTTGTCCCCTATTTTCCTATTTTTTGAGCAAACTTCTCTAACCATTCATTTCAAACTTCTCTAAGAAAACATCTCTATACATTCCATATGATGGAGTATATTCCTATGTTTTGAACAAGTTCATATCATCCCCTATAAGAACATCTCTAGAAAAACTCTTAGATGGAACCCGAAAATGCTAGGAGCATATTCCTAAGAAGTGAAGAATCGCTTTGTCTGGGTTTATAAAACCCTTCTAAAGTGTTGCTTAGCAAGCAAGTGCACTTCAAATATAACCAAACTCTAGTGATCGATTTTCAACTCTGCATCTCAATTATTGCAGTCACTGGAAACACGTAATTAATAGCTTAATCATTCTAGTGAGCGGGACAAGGATTTCTCCATGGGTTGAATAGGTTATTTTGTAGAAACTGTTTCCTGAACCATAGACTTCCGTAGCCCAGCGGGTTAACACTCCATTCCAGTGAATCGAAATGCCTTTTTGAATCCTAATGGGGACAAAAATCATTAGAATATAAAGGTTCCCTCCGAAAAAATGTATTGGAAGAAAAATGAAATCTCAAAGAATAAAAAAAAGCGCCCTGAAAAAAAAATCGTGAAGAAATAAAAACACCTTGAAAGAAGAATAAAAACGCCTTGACAGAAAAAGAAATCCCAAAGAAGAATTATCTTAAAATATTATGTAAGGCCGATGTGTGTACCGTCATTACGTAACACCCCACGTGTTTATTCTCCACAGTTACAAGCGGGGATCCCCCATGGGGCCTGAAAAAAACAAGTCACGTTAGAATGCGTCATCCTTAACATAAGTAAACATTCCCATATTACATAACAACCAAAGAAATCTTGAAACCTCTTGAAAAGCACCCTATCAGTGAGTGGGCCCTAGAGGTTTTTAAAGACACTCTATTACGTAACAATCTTAAAAATCTTGAATGTTTTTCCCCTGACCATCGTAGGTTTTTTAAACACTCTCTATTACATAAAAAGCACCTGCATCTCTTAGAAAACATTCCCTATGACATAACTTGCACTTGTATCTCTTAGAAAATTAATAACACTTGCGTCTTGATGGGATCGCCGTTCATCTCAATTTATTAAAGGAAGAAAGGAGCATTAGCTATCGGTGTTGTTGAACCAAAATGACGGTCATCCTTGACGCTTCCCCTTGGAAGGTAGAAATTGTAAATGTAAGGATGGAGGTTAGCTTTACATTTCAAAGTCCCAAATTAAAAGAGCTACTTTTGCACAAACGTCATTCAATGAGAGGGGCGGCCTCCTTTTTGCTTACAAACATCCAAACAAGCCCGTATTCTCATAGTATTTTGTCCTGAAAGTTAAACTTTTGCGTAATATTAAAATTTTATTTGTTTTTATCAGATGTCATATATATTCATTGTGTTTATACAATGTAAATGTTCAAAACACATGTGAAAACTATACCTTAAAGAAAAAAAAAATGTTTTTTCAAAAATCTTACTAAGAATTAGTGCCTTAACATGATATAAGCAAAAGGTAAGACAATGTGTTTTGTTTTTACTAGAAATTTTTTATAAGATTCATTGGTCTCTTGATTATTTTTGAATTGTTTTTCTTAAACATTGCGTATAGTCAGTGTGGTCTTAGAACGTAAATTCTTGAACTGAATATGACCCCTCTTTTTTAAAAACTGTTTAAAGACCAAATGTTGCATACTGGAAAAATATTTCGGCTTTTCTTAGCAGGAACTAGCAAAGAGCGATCTGCATTTTAATCGCTGTTACCCAAGACATCCTTTAAAGTGAATTAATCTTATTCTAATTGGGTATTCATTAGGTGTTTTCATTGATCTTCTTTCATTGATCTTAGTTGTAGTGATCCAATTGATCTTCTTGTGGAAGCTGCAATCTGTAGCTTTCTTTTTTCTGGTTCTTACTCCCAGGAATATGGCCTTCTTCTTATATCTTGTACTTTTTACATCGTTTATTGTTGTAACCTTGTAATCGTTATGGTTGTACTGAGTATCGTCTGGTTCTTACTCCCAGGAATATAGCTTTCTTCTTGTATCTTGTACTTTTTACATCGTTTATGGTTGTAACCTACGATTATGACGTCATTAATCATCTTGTATACGAAACTGCAGTTTTTGTCCAAATAGCTATTTATTTTAAATATTGTACTTTGTTAACTGCCAAAGCACGTGTGTTTAGCCTTTCCTTCCAAATGAGCCCTTAAAAAGCTTTCTATGATGTTCCAGTGCCCAAATAGCAGTGAAGAAGGAACAAACTGACAAAATAGATGCTTCCCATGCAAAAAGTGATTTTCGTAGTTGTTCAGTTCAACAGACTTTTCCTTGTCATTTGAGACACAATTTTTGGATGGTTTCAGGCTCTTTTTATTTTGAAATCTTTTATTTTTATATGAAGTTTTAATGACTCTAGTTAAAATTTGTAATAAGTTTTCTATGTATTTTCAGCTTCGTGATCCTTTTTGTTAGCAAAATCATGGATTACAAATGGGGGCACCTTTATCCGGGCTACTGGCGAATATTTATGTCTAGAACCTTGAAAATTGTGCATTAAGTTCTTATTTTTTACAACAAGTCTATTGCGGTCGCTATATGGATGACATAACTTCCCTTTGGAATTAAGGGGAAGCTGAACTTCAGGGTTTCTTAGGTCTTCTTAATACTTATGACCGAAATTTGCAGTTTACCCTAGAAGTCAAAATTGAAAATAAACTACCATTTTTAGATATATTAGTTATTAGTAATACTGATAGTTTTACTGTCTATCGAAAGCCAACGCAAAACAATAGATATCTTCGTTTTAATTCAAATCAACCCAACAAGTTAAAAGAGCAGTTGTAACTTCTCTCATTGATCGTGCCCTGAACATTTGCTCCGATTCTTATATAAATGCACAAATAAATTTTATCAGAGATATTCTTTTTGGTAGTGGTACACTGCCGTGTTCACACGTCGCATGAGTTACAAACCTTCTCCCAGTAATGGGTTAAATTGCATGGTGATGCAGAACACCATCATGGGAGGATCCTCTATAGGAGGACAACTGTGGCAGGGCGTAAGATCCAGATTTTTGGAAAACGGCTTCTGTAAAGGGCTGCCTCGACTCTTTCGGTGTACCTGCAAGATTGGGAACCTTGCGGTCAATTTTTCCCACTTGAGGAGTGGCGCCCCTTGAAGAAATTATAGCCTAGTAAACAACACAGCACTCGTACGGGATTCTGATTATTGGATATTTTTCTGGGCTTGGTTTGTTTTGATGGGCTTTTCGGGCTGAAAAACCTCTTCCTAGCTAATTTATCCACTATGGGTTGCCTCCCCGTAGTATCATAATATTTGTAGGCATGAATATACAATGAGTCGGAGGTAATAGGCTTGGGACTGTCTGCGTAGGATTTCAACTCTTGTTGATAGAAGAGCATCGCCAAGTGCTGAAAACCATGATGTGACCAAGATGGGCCCAGGATTGCACAAAGCCTCCAACTTACTGGAGGTCCCAGGGACTTATTGCTGTCCGGTTCTTAGCCGGCTTAAGCACTTCGGTGTAGACTTGAGAAGATATGTTGGTCCCCGTCCAGCACTGGTATCCGGGATCGTTGCTTTTCCTGAAGCCAAAATAATTTCAGCTATTTAAAGAACATGAAAATTGGAACTTGGAATGTTACGACGTTAGAAAATGACTACCGTATCGACATTTTGACTGACGAATTCAGGCGATTCGAACTGGATTTATTAGGAGTTTCAGAAACTCATATTCCAGGGGTAGGAAGCATGAAACTAGGTGACATAGAATTTGTTTACTCAGGCAGGAAGGATGGGGTACATAGACAGGGAGTAGGGCTCATGATGAATAAGGAAGCTGCTAAGTCTTGTTTAGGCTGGGAAGGTATTAATAATAGAATACTAATTGCTCATTTTATGACTAAAAAGTTCAGGGAATCAGTTATAGTAGTATATGCCCCCGTTGAACCAACTGATGGAGATACTAGTGACTCAGATGAATTTTACTTACAGTTACAGGAGCAAATAGACAGGGTACCAGGTAGAAATACGGTGTTTTTACTAGGAGATTTTAATGCCCAGGTTGGTAGAAATAGGGATAGGTGGTATCCTAGCCTAGTTAAACTTGGTGTTGGAAAAGAAACAGTAACGGCTATAGGCTTTTGCAATTTTGTCGGTATAACAACCTAGTTATAACCAATACGGTGTTTGGTCACAAAATGGCATATAAGTTGACATGGTATTCACGTGATGGTAAGACAGCAAACCTTATTGATTATGTTAATGTAAGCAGAAGACTAGCAGGATCAATACAAGATACTAGGGTGTATAGGAGTGCTCATATTGATGTTAAAAGTAAAGATCATCATCTAGTAGTGTTTAAG
The DNA here is from genome assembly GCF_032884065.1 of Artemia franciscana. Classification (NCBI taxonomy): domain Eukaryota; kingdom Metazoa; phylum Arthropoda; class Branchiopoda; order Anostraca; family Artemiidae; genus Artemia; species Artemia franciscana. Next base: position 34,013,119 of record NC_088873.1, read on the forward strand.
GTTAATTTAAAGCTGAAATTTGGGAAGGGTAACTACCTCTCGGAAAGTTATGATGTTGGTAGAATCCAGGATGAAAATTTGAGAAAAAACTTCCAGGAACAGTTAATACTAAACTCGAGAGTTTAAAATTTGACAATGTGGAAGATGGATGGAATAATTTCAGAAAAACAATTTGTGAAGTTGCTGATGGTGTCTTAGGGAAGAGTGCTAAGACTGCAACTAGGAATATTAGTGAAAAGGCTTTAGGTTTAATAGAGTAGAAGGGGTTTATATAAGAATTATCTGAGTGATAGGTCGTATGAAAACAAAAGGAATGTAAGGAAAGTGGAGAAAACATTAAAATATGAACTAAGGAGATGTGAAGTGGAGGCCATGGATAAAATTGCTGAGGATCTGGAAGATGCGGCTAGACGGCATAATAGTAAAATATTATACTGGCATATTAATAAATTGAAAGGAAGTAGCCAATCCGGACTGGTCCTAGTTAAAGATAGAAATGGGGCCACAATTATGATAAGGAAAAAGTTAAAGAAAGATGGGTGGAACATTTTGAGAATGTGCTAAACCGAGATACAGTTGCAGGAAAAGATATAGATGAATATGAAAAAGCTTGTGATACCTTGGATGTGAAGGAATATTTGTTTAGTGAGGAAGAATTAGCGACAGTACTAAAAGGATTAAAAAATAATAAGGATCCAGGTGCTGATAGTATGATTAATGAGTTTCTTAAATATGGTGGCTCTGAGGTGTGGAATAAGCTACTGAAGATTATGAACATGATTTTTGAAAAAGGGGAAGAACCCAATGATTTTAGGAAAACCTTAATTAAACCACTGTATAAGAAAGGTGACAAGAGTGAGTGTCGTAATTATCGAGGCATTAGTCAGGTTTCTGTAGGTAGCAAATTACTGAGTAATATGATACTTTTTAGACTAAGTAGAAGAAGAAGCTGTAGACAAAGTTTTAAGGGAAGAACAATGCGGTTTTAGAAAAAGGTAGAGGATGTGTCGACCAAGTTTTCACTCTTAGGTTAATAATTGAGAAGTCCCTTCGTTGTCAAGCACCTTTGGTCCTCAGTTTTATCGATTATGAGCAAGCTTTCGATTCTGTTGATAGAAGAGCGTTAACAAAGGTCTTATCGTTATATGGTATACCAGAAAAATACATTAAAGTGATTTGTGCTATGTACGAGAATAATACTGCTGCGGTTAAGATAGGAAATGAGGTTAGCAACTTGTTTTGTATTAAATCAGGAGTTAATCAGGGTTTGTGTTCTATCCCCCTTTATATGGATCATTTTGACGGACTTCGTCCTAAGGAGCACAGGAAAGGCAATTGGAGACCACGGAATCAAATGGAGAGTAAAAACGCTCCTGGAGTTAGATAATGCTGATGATTTAAGCATATTAGATGAAAATGTGAGCAAAATGAATGAAGTTTTAGAGGTTTTGCGAGTTCAGGGTGCTAAAAGAGGCTTGAAAATTAATGTTAAGAAGACTAAATCACTAAGGCTAGGAATAAGTGAAGATGAACAGGTGACATTAGGTAACGAAGAGATTGATCAGGCTGGGAGCTTCAGTTACCTTGGTAGTATGATTAGTAAAGATGGTGGGAGCAGTGAAGCTGCTAAAAGTAGAATAGCTAAGGCTCAGTGTTTTCTTTTCACAGTTAAAAAAAGGTTTGGAAGAATAGAAAGATAAGTCTGCAAACCAAGATTAGAATATTGGAAGCCACAGTGATGACAGTGGTCAAATATGGTTCTGAAGCATGGGCGCTCCGAAAAGCAGATGAAAATTTACTAGATGTTTTCCAGAGAAATTGCCTACGCAATTGATTTTTTGACGACAGCTTAGCAAACGATCTTCGGCAATTACCTCTGATGTGTAAATACATTCTTAAATGCATTGATTTCTAAGTCAGCAAGATAACAAAAAGAAACTGTAGGTTTAAGAGAAAGGTGACTGCGAGAAGGTTTATTGAGAGAAGGGTAATGATGCCAAGGCAAAACTGATAAGAAAAGAAAACAAAAGAGGAATTAAAGCTACGCCGTTTACATTTAGAAAGTTTTCAAGCAAGTGCACCCCAACAACAGCGTTTCTAGCAAGGAAATGAGCATCACGAATAGCTTCGTCAACCATATCTTTGAAAGATTGCCGCGGAAGCTTCTCGTCTAGCTCACTACAACAAGAGGTCCACCAACACTAGCAGAGAGGTTCAAACTGCTGTGAGGCTACTCCTACCCGGGGAACTTGCCAAGTACGCTGTTAATAAAGGCACTGAAACTGTAACAAAATACCCAAGCTTCAAATAAGGGACTTTTCCTGTCTATTACCGCCCAATCAGCCGGTCCCTCCCAAATAGGGTGACAGTTGCAACCTAGTAAAGTACGAACACGGTTTTTTGTAACCAAAATAAAAGATCAAACAAACACAAAGTAGAAACAATGGGGATTATATATATATATATATATATATATATATATATATATATATATATATATATATATATATATATATATATATATATATATATATATATATATATATATCTATATATATAAAAATAAGTTGTCTGTGTGTGGATCTGTGGATCAGGTGACGATCCACAAAAAAGGTAAAAAACTAAAAACTAAAAAAAAAAACTGAAAAAACTAAAAAAAGGCAAAAACTACAAAAAAACTAAAAACTAATAAAAAAAATAAAAAAGCTAAAAAACTAAAAAAACTAAAAAAACTAAAAAACTAAAAAAAAACTAAAAACTAAAAAAAAACTTAAAAAAAGGAAAAAACTGAAAAATAGAAGAGAAAAAGAAAACTAATAAAATTAAGAATAAAATAAAAAAAAATAAAAAAGATAAAAACTAAAAAAAAAGTAAAAAGAAAAAACGAAAAAAACTAAGAAAGCTAAAAAAAAGGTAAAAACCAATAAAAAACTAAAAAGAAAAAAAGGAAAAAAAACTAAAAAAACTAAAAACTAAAAAAAAAACTTAAAAAAAAGGAAAAAACTGAAAAATAGAAGAGAAAAAGAAAACTAATAAAATTAAGAATAAAAATAAAAAAAAATAAAAAAGATAAAAACTAAAAAAAAAAGTAAAAAGAAAAAACGAAAAAAAACTAAAAAAGCTAAAAAAAAAGGTAAAAACCAATAAAAAACTAAAAAGAAAAAAAGGAAAAAAACTAAAAAAAATTTTCATCTAAAAAACTAAAAAAAACTAAAAAAGGTAAAAACTAAAAGAACTAAAAAAGAAAAAAAACTAAAAAAAGGAAAAAACCTGAAAAATAAAGGAGAAACAATCTAAATAAATGACGACACTCAAAGAGAAAGCGACCGGGACAAAAGGAATGTTCGATTAGCAATCAAGAAAGCACCGGGACACAGGGAGTATAAATGACGACGACCGGGACACAGGGACATAACTACAAAGGGGACGCCGGGGTGCACAGGGGGATATATAAATGAATAAAATTAAGAATAAAATAAAAAAAAATAAAAAAGATAAAAACTAAAAAAAAAAGTAAAAAGAAAAAACGAAAAAAACTAAAAAATCTAAAAAAAGGTAAAAACCAATAAAAAACTAAAAAGAAAAAAAGGAAAAAAAAACTAAAAAAACTAAAAATTAAAAAAAAAAAACTTAAAAAAAGGAAAAAACTGAAAAATAGAAGAGAAAAAGAAAACTAATAAAATTAGTTTGGCAATTAAAAAGTTTAAAACTAATAAAATTAGTTTGGCAATTAAATTTTATTAGTTTAAAACTAATAAAATTAGTTTGGCAATTAAATTTTATTAGTTTTCTTTTTCTCTTCTATTTTTCAGTTTTTTCCTTTTTTTTAAGTTTTTTTTTTAATTTTTAGTTTTTTTAGTTTTTTTTCCTTTTTTTCTTTTTAGTTTTTTATTGGTTTTTACCTTTTTTTTAGCTTTTTTAGTTTTTTTCGTTTTTTCTTTTTACTTTTTTTTTTAGTTTTTATCTTTTTTATTTTTTTTTATTTTATTCTTAATTTTATTCATTTATATATCCCCCTGTGCACCCCGGCGTCCCCTTTGTAGTTATGTCCCTGTGTCCCGGTCGTCGTCATTTATACTCCCTGTGTCCCGGTGCTTTCTTGATTGCTAATCGAACATTCCTTTTGTCCCGGTCGCTTTCTCTTTGAGTGTCGTCATTTATTTAGATTGTTTCTCCTTTATTTTTCAGGTTTTTTCCTTTTTTTAGTTTTTTTTTCTTTTGTAGTTCTTTTAGTTTTTACCTTTTTTAGTTTTTTTTAGTTTTTTAGATGAAAATTTTTTTTAGTTTTTTTCCTTTCTTTCTTTTTAGTTTTTTATTGGTTTTTACCCTTTTTTTAGCTTTTTTAGTTTTTTTTGTTTTTTCTTTTTACTTTTTTTTTTAGTTTTTATCTTTTTTATTTTTTTTTATTTTTATTCTTAATTTTATTAGTTTTCTTTTTCTCTTCTATTTTTCAGTTTTTTCCTTTTTTTTAAGTTTTTTTTTTAGTTTTTAGATGTTTTAGTTTTTTTTTCCTTTTTTTCTTTTAATTTTTTATTGGTTTTTACCTTTTTTTTTAGCTTTTTTAGTTTTTTTCGTTTTTTCTTTTTACTTTTTTTTTAGTTTTATCTTTTTTATTTTTTTTTATTTTATTCTTAATTTTATTAGTTTTCTTTTTCTCTTCTATTTTTCAGTTTTTTCCTTTTTTTAAGTTTTTTTTAGTTTTTAGTTTTTTTAGTTTTTTAGTTTTTTTAGTTTTTTTAGTTTTTTAGCTTTTTTATTTTTTTTATTAGTTTTTAGTTTTTTTGTAGTTTTTGCCTTTTTTTATTTTTTTTTTTTAGTTTTTAGTTTTTTACCTTTTTTGTGGATCGTCACCTGATCCACAGATCCACAGATCCACACACAGACAACTTATTTTTATATATATAGATATATATATATATATATATATATATATATATATATATATATATATATATATATAAAAATAAGTTGTCTGTGGATGGATGGATGGATGTGTCAGGTGACGTCACCTGAAAAACTGGATCTGGTGACGTCAAAACTGAAAAAACTAAAAAAAGGCAAAAACTACAAAAAAAACTAAAAACTAATAAAAAAAATAAAAAAGCTAAAAAACTAAAAAAACTATAAAGGTAAAAACCAATAAAAAACTAAAAAAAAAAACTGAAAAAACTAAAAAAAGGCAAAAACTACAAAAAAAAACTAAAAACTAATAAAAAAAGTAAAAAAGCTAAAAAACTAAAAAAACTAAAAAAACTAAAAAAAGGTAAAAAACTAAAAAAAATAAAAAATAAAAAAAAATAAAAAAAAGGAAAAAACTGAAAAATAAGCTAAAATAAAGGTAAAAACCAATAAAAAACTAAAAAGAAAAAAAGGAAAAAACTAATAAATGACGACACTCAAAGAGAAAGCGACCAGGACAAAAGGAATGTTCGATTAGCAATCAACAAAGCACCGGGACACAGTGAGTATAAATGACGACCAGGACATAAGTAAAAAAAAAAAAACTATCTATATATATAAAAATAAGTTGTCAAACTAAAAAAAGGCAAAAACTACAAAAAAAACTAAAAACTAATAAAAAAGCTAAAAAACTAAAAAAACTAAAAAAAAGGCAAAAACTACAAAAAAACTAAAAACTAATAAAAAAAAATAAAAAAGCTAAAAAACTAAAAAAACTAAAAAAACTAAAAAAAGGTAAAAAACTAAAAAAACTAAAAACTAAAAAAAACTAAAAAAAAGGAAAAAACTGAAAAATAAGCTAAAATAAAGGTAAAAACCAATAAAAAACTAAAAAAAAAACTGAAAAAACTAAAAAAAGGCAAAAACTACAAAAAAACTAAAAACTAATAAAAAAAGTAAAAAAGCTAAAAAACTAAAAAAACTAAAAAAACTAAAAAAACTAAAAAAAGGTAAAAAACTAAAAAAAATAAAAAATAAAAAAAAACTAAAAAAAAAGGAAAAAACTGAAAAATAAGCTAACATAAAGGTAAAAACCAATAAAAACTAAAAAGAAAAAAAGGAAAAAACTAAAAAAAAATTTCATCTAAAAAACTAAAAAAAACTAAAAAAGGTAAAAACTAAAAGAACTAAAAAAGAAAAAAATAAATGACGACACTCAAAGAGAAAGCGACCAGGACAAAAGGAATGTTCGATTAGCAATCAACAAAGCACCGGGACATAGGGAGTATAAATGACGACCAGGACATAAGTAAAAAAAAAATTAACAAAACTAAAAAGAAGGTAAAAACTACAAAAAAACTAAAAAGAAAAAAAAAATAAAAACTAATAAAAAAACTAAAAAATCTAAAAATCTAAATAAACTAAAAAAGAAAAAAAAAGGAAAAAATAAAGGAGAAAAACAAAACTAAAAAACGAATGTATATACAGACCGGTACACCGGGATACAAATGACGACCGGGACACAGGGAATATAAATGACGACCGGGACACAGGGACACAACTACAACGGGGACACCGGGGGAAACAGGGGGATATAAATGACGACCGGGACAAAAAAACTAAAAAGAAAAAAAACTAAAAACTAATAAAAAAACTAAAAAATCTAAAAATCTAAATAAGCTAAAAAAGAAAAAAAAAGGAAAAAAACAAAGGAGAAAAACAAAACTAAAAAACGAATGTATATACAGACCGGGACACCGGGATACAAATGACGACCGGGACACAGGGAATATAAATGACGACCGGGACACAGGGACACAACTACAACGGGGACACCGGAGGAAACAGGGGGATGTAAATGACGACCGGGACACCGGGACAGGGAATGGTCGATTAGCAATCACCATCAACAAAGCTCAAGGGCAATCATTAGAATCATGAGGTATAGATCTGAATACAGATTGTTTTCCCATGGACCATTATATGTTGCATGTTCAAGAGTCGGTAAACCTGACAATCTATTTATATGCAAAGACAATGGGACAGCAAAGAATGTTGTATATTCGCAAGTTTTACGTAGTTAAAACCATATATATATATATCTATCTATATTCACAGGTGGGACATAGGGACACAACTACAATGGCGCGTAACTATTATGGCGCGTAACGACTTACGCGCGCGGGGGGGCTTGGGGGGGGGCGCGAAGCGCCCCCACCAACTAGGTGTTGGGGTGGCGCGAAGCGCCACCCCAACAGCTAGTATATATATATATATATATATATATATATACTAGCTGTTGGGGTGTTAGTTTGGCAATTAAATTTTATTAGTTTAAAACTAATAAAATTAGTTTGGCAATTAAATTTTATTAGTTTTCTTTTTCTCTTCTATTTTTCAGTTTTTTCCTTTTTTTTAAGTTTTTTTTTTAATTTTTAGTTTTTTTAGTTTTTTTTCCTTTTTTTCTTTTTAGTTTTTTATTGGTTTTTACCTTTTTTTTAGCTTTTTTAGTTTTTTTCGTTTTTTCTTTTTACTTTTTTTTTTAGTTTTTATCTTTTTTATTTTTTTTTATTTTATTCTTAATTTTATTCATTTATATATCCCCCTGTGCACCCCGGCGTCCCCTTTGTAGTTATGTCCCTGTGTCCCGGTCGTCGTCATTTATACTCCCTGTGTCCCGGTGCTTTCTTGATTGCTAATCGAACATTCCTTTTGTCCCGGTCGCTTTCTCTTTGAGTGTCGTCATTTATTTAGATTGTTTCTCCTTTATTTTTCAGGTTTTTTCCTTTTTTTAGTTTTTTTTTCTTTTGTAGTTCTTTTAGTTTTTACCTTTTTTAGTTTTTTTTAGTTTTTTAGATGAAAATTTTTTTCAGTTTTTTTCCTTTCTTTCTTTTTAGTTTTTTATTGGTTTTTACCTTTTTTTTAGCTTTTTTAGTTTTTTTCGTTTTTTCTTTTTACTTTGTTTTTTAGTTTTTATCTTTTTTATTTTTTTTTTATTTTTATTCTTAATTTTATTAGTTTTCTTTTTCTCTTCTATTTTTCAGTTTTTTCCTTTTTTTTAAGTTTTTTTTTAGTTTTTAGTTGTTTTAGTTTTTTTTTCCTTTTTTTCTTTTTAGTTTTTTATTGGTTTTTACCTTTTTTTAGCTTTTTTAGTTTTTTTCGTTTTTTCTTTTTACTTTTTTTTTAATTTTATCTTTTTTATTTTTTTTTATTTTATTCTTAATTTTATTAGTTTTCTTTTTCTCTTCTATTTTTCAGTTTTTTCCTTTTTTTAAGTTTTTTTTAGTTTTTAGTTTTTTTAGTTTTTTAGTTTTTTTAGTTTTTTTAGTTTTTTAGCTTTTTTATTTTTTTTATTAGTTTTTAGTTTTTTTGTAGTTTTTGCCTTTTTTTAGTTTTTTCAGTTTTTTTTTTTAGTTTTTAGTTTTTTACCTTTTTTGTGGATCGTCACCTGATCCACAGATCCACAGATCCACACACAGACAACTTATTTTTATATATATAGATATATATATATATATATATATATATATATATATATATATATATATATATATATATATATATATATATATACTAGCTGTTGGGGTGGCGCTTCGCGCCACCCCAACACCTAGTTGGTGGGGGCGCTTCGCGCCCCCCCCAAGCCCCCCCGCGCGCGTAAGTCGTTACGCGCCATAATAGTTACGCGCCATTGTAGTTGTGTCCCTATGTCCCACCTGTGAATATAGATATATATATATATATATATATATATATATATATATATATATATATATATATATATATATATATATATATATATATATATATATATATATATATATATATATATATATATATATATATATATATATATATATATGGTTTTAACTACGTAAAACTTGCGAATCTACAACATTCTTTGCTGTCCCATTGTCTTTGCATATAAATAGATTGTCAGGTTTACCGACTCTTGAACATGCAACATATAATGGTCCATGGGAAAACAATCTGTATTCAGATCTATACCTCATGATTCTAATGATTGCCCTTGAGCTTTGTTGATGGTGATTGCTAATCGACCATTCCCTGTCCCGGTGTCCCGGTCGTCATTTACATCCCCCTGTTTCCCCCGGTGTCCCCGTTGTAGTTGTGTCCCTGTGTCCCGGTCGTCATTTATATTCCCTGTGTCCCGGTCGTCATTTGTATCCCGGTGTCCCGGTCTGTATATACATTCGTTTTTTAGTTTTGTTTTTCTCCTTTATTTTTTTCCTTTTTTTCTTTTTTAGCTTATTTAGATTTTTAGATTTTTTAGTTTTTTTATTAGTTTTTAGTTTTTTTTTCTTTTTAGTTTTTTTGTCCCGGTCGTCATTTATATCCCCCTGTTTCCCCCGGTGTCCCCGTTGTAGTTGTGTCCCTGTGTCCCGGTCGTCATTTATATTCCCTGTGTCCCGGTCGTCATTTGTATCCCGGTGTACCGGTCTGTATATACATTCGTTTTTTAGTTTTGTTTTTCTCCTTTATTTTTTTCCTTTTTTTTTCTTTTTTAGTTTATTTAGATTTTTAGATTTTTTAGTTTTTTTATTAGTTTTTAGTTTTTTTTTCTTTTTAGTTTTTTTGTAGTTTTTACCTTCTTTTTAGTTTTGTTAATTTTTTTTTTTACTTATGTCCTGGTCGTCATTTATACTCCCTGTGTCCCGGTGCTTTGTTGATTGCTAATCGAACATTCCTTTTGTCCTGGTAGCTTTCTCTTTGAGTGTCGTCATTTATTTTTTTCTTTTTTAGTTCTTTTAGTTTTTACCTTTTTTAGTTTTTTTTAGTTTTTTAGATGAAAATTTTTTTTAGTTTTTTCCTTTTTTTCTTTTTAGTTTTTTATTGGTTTTTACCTTTATGTTAGCTTATTTTTCAGTTTTTTCCTTTTTTTTAGTTTTTTTTTATTTTTTATTTTTTTTAGTTTTTTACCTTTTTTTAGTTTTTTTAGTTTTTTTAGTTTTTTTAGTTTTTTAGCTTTTTTACTTTTTTTATTAGTTTTTAGTTTTTTTGTAGTTTTTGCCTTTTTTTAGTTTTTTCAGTTTTTTTTTTAGTTTTTTATTGGTTTTTACCTTTATTTTAGCTTATTTTTCAGTTTTTTCCTTTTTTTTAGTTTTTTTAGTTTTTAGTTTTTTTAGTTTTTTACCTTTTTTTAGTTTTTTTAGTTTTTTAGCTTTTTTATTTTTTTTATTAGTTTTTAGTTTTTTTTTGTAGTTTTTGCCTTTTTTTTAGTTTTTTTAGTTTTTTAGCTTTTTTATTAGTTTTTAGTTTTTTTTTGTAGTTTTTGCCTTTTTTTAGTTTTTTTAGTTTTTTAGCTTTTTTATTTTTTTTATTAGTTTTTAGTTTTTTTTGTAGTTTTTGCCTTTTTTTAGTTTTTTCAGTTTTGACGTCACCTGATCCAGTTTTTTCAGGTGACGTCACCTGATCCACGATCCACAGATCCACAGACAACTTATTTTTATATATATAGATAGTTTTTTTTTTTACTTATGTCCTGGTCGTCATTTATACTCCCTGTGTCCCGGTGCTTTGTTGATTGCTAATCGAACATTCCTTTTGTCCTAGTCGCTTTCTCTTTGAGTTTCGTCATTTATTTTTTTCTTTTTTAGTTCTTTTAGTTTTTACCTTTTTTAGTTTTTTTTAGTTTTTTAGATGAAAATTTTTTTTAGTTTTTTCCTTTTTTTCTTTTTAGTTTTTTATTGGTTTTTACCTTTATTTTAGCTTATTTTTCAAGTTTTTTCCTTTTTTTTAGTTTTTTTTTATTTTTTATTTTTTTTAGTTTTCTACCTTTTTTTAGTTTTTTTAGTTTTTTTAGTTCTTTAGCTTTTTTACTTTTTTTATTAGTTTTTAGTTTTTTTTTGTAGTTTTTGCCTTTTTTAGTTTTTTCAGTTTTTTTTTTAGTTTTTTATTGGTTTTTACCTTTATTTTAGCTTATTTTTCAGTTTTTTCCTTTTTTTTTAGTTTTTTTTAGTTTTTAGTTTTTTTAGTTTTTTACCTTTTTTTAGTTTTTTTAGTTTTTTTAGTTTTTTAGCTTTTTTATTTTTTTTATTAGTTTTTAGTTTTTTTTGTAGTTTTTGCCTTTTTTTAGTTTTTTTAGTTTTTTAGCTTTTTTATTAGTTTTTAGTTTTTTTTGTAGTTTTTGCCTTTTTTTAGTTTTTTTAGTTTTTTAGCTTTTTTATTTTTTTTATTAGTTTTTAGTTTTTTTTGTAGTTTTTGCCTTTTTTTAGTTTTTTCAGTTTTGACGTCACCTGATCCAGTTTTTTCAGGTGACGTCACCTGATCCACACATCCACAGACAGACAGACAACTTATTTTTATATATATAGATAGATATATATATATATATATATATATATATATATATATATATATATATATATATATATATATATATATATATATATATATATATATATATATATATATATATATATATATATATATATATATATATATATAAATCCCTATTATTTCTACTTTGTGTTTGTTTGATCTTTTATTTTGGTTACAAAAAACCGTGTTCGTACTTTACTAGGTTGCAACTGTCACCCTATTTGGGAGGGACCGGCTGATTTGGCGGTAATAGACAGGAAAAGTCCCTTATTTGAAGCTTGTGTATTTTGTTACAGCTTCAGTGCCTTCACTAACAGCGTACTTGGCAAGTTCCCCGGGTAGGAGTAGCCTCACAGCAGTTTGAACCTCTATGCTAGTGTTGGTGGACCTCTTGTTGTAGTGAGCTAGACGAGAGGCTTCCGCGGCAATCTTTCAAAGATATGGTTGACGAAGCTATTCGTGATGCTCATTTCCTTGCTAGAAACGCTGTTGTCGGGGTGCACTTGCTTGAAAACTTTCTAAATGTAAACGGCGTAGCTTTAATTCCTCTTTTGTTTTCTTTTCTTATCAGTTTTGCCTTGGCATCATTACCCTTCTCTCAATAAACCTTCTCGCAGTCACCTTTCTCTTAAACCTACAGTTTCTTTTTGTTATCTTGCTGACTTAGAAATCAATGCATTTAAGAATGTATTTACACATCAGAGGTAATTGCCGAAGATCGTTTGCTAAGCTGTCTTCAAAGAGAGGATCAACAGGGGAATGCGATTAAGAAGTCTTTGAACATAACGCCCTTCTCCTCTCTTTGAAAACAGCTTAGAAAGTAGCTTTAACAGCTATTTAAGAGGTAAGATTGCGTCAGATACAACTTTTGGGCATGGCAGTGACAGTGTCAAGAGGTTGCTACACCATTCGATGGCTAAATGGCGACAACTGTCCAATTCAGAATAACAAATTCATATTTAATACTCCATAAGAAATAATGACAACTTCATAAGAAATAATGACGTATTATCAAATGAATAATACCCGTTTGTGGGCCCTCAAGACTATAATTAAGCTGTTAAGTAATTTGTTCATGGTTTTAAGGCTACAAAATGAACATGATTCGAAAAACATGATTTCAGTGAATCATTATTGTTCAGCATTTTTAAGGACAAATGCCATGAAGGCGGTAACTATCTAAAAAAATAAGTAAAATACTTGTTAAATATCAATAAAACTTCTTTTTATTATATACTTCTTGAATATTTATTGATACCTGGTAATGCAGAAAAAAAAATTGAAAAGAGACTTCAAGCTGAAAATTTCAATGATTATTCCAAGCTTTTAGAAAACAAACTCTTACAGCTTCTTCTTTTCGGAGCTAAGAGAATTTATTAAGAAATACTCTACTTTATAATAAGGTCTTTGGTTTTTTCATTTTATAAGTCCAAATTTGCATTATTCTCAAATTGAGAAACATTTTGCTTCCGAAATTCCATAGTAAAATTATCTGCTATTGAAAAAGGGAGTAAAATTATTCTGGTGAGTTTTTTTCTGTGCTACTTTCAAATAAAGTGCCAGTTTCTTGTTTTATTAAATAAAAAACAAAAATTAGTTGAAAGTAAGGAGCGACATTAAAAATTAAAACGAACAGAAATTACTCCGTATATGAAATGGGTTGTCGCCTCCGCAATCCCTCGCTCTTTACGCTAAAGCTTTTAATTGTTTTAAAAAGTAGAATTGTGGCAGAGTCAAACTTTAGCGTAAAGAGCGAGGGATTGCGGGGGGGACAACCCATTTCATATACGGAGTAATTTCTGTTCGTTTTAAGTTTTAATGTCGCCCCTTACTTTCAGCTAAAAAAATTAGTTTTTTTATTTAATTTCTGAACGTTTTTGAATTAATGCATGTTTGGTTTTGGCTCTCCGCACATAAATTATTAAAATTAAATTTGTATATTAATTCTTTTTTTTGGCTAAATGGCTTTCTCTTAGTTTTGATCAGACGATTTTGAGAAATCAGGGGTGGAGAAGGAGGTCTAGTTGCCCTCCAATTTTCCGGTTACTTAAGAAGGCATCTAGAACTTTTAATTTTTAACGAATATTTTTATTAGTAAAAAATATACGTAACTTAAGAATTAACTTACGTAATAAACTTTCATAATCTTATATTTTTATTATGTATACGAGGGGGTTTGTACCCTCGTTAATACCTCGCTCTTTACACTAAATCGTAAGTTTTGTCCCAATTCTTTAAGAATGACCCCTGAATCAGAAAGGTCGTAGAATAAATAGTTGAAATTACTAAAAATACTATAGCATAAAGAGTGAGGTATTTATTTCCTCCTAAATACCTCGCTCTTTATGCTAAAGTATTTTTAAACCCTTCATATGCGTAATAATCTCTGTTCGTTTTAAGTTTCAATGCTACTCCTTCCTTTCATTTGAAAAAACGTTTTCATGTTTATTTTCCATTGTTTTCTTATAGTAATGCTAGAAAATGCTGCGCCCTTTTCATTGAATTTTTCTTCCCCCATGACAGATTCCTCCAAGGAAAGATCCTCCAACATAGCCCCCTCCCTTCAGTCCCACCCCCAAACAAAATAAAATTCCCCCTGAAAACGTCTGTACACTTCCCAATAACCATTACTATATGTAAACACTGGTCAAAGTTTGTAACTTGCAGCCCCTCCCCCAGGGATTGTAGGGGAGTAAGTCATCCCCAAAGACATGGTTATTATGGTTTTTGACTATGATGAACAAAATGGCTATCTCAAAATTTTGATCCGTTTACTTTGGGAAAAAATGAGCGTGGGAGGGGGCCTAGATGCCCTCCAATTTTTTGGTCACTTGAAAAGGGCACTAGAACTTTTCATTTCCGTTAGAATGAGCCCTCTTGTGACATTCTAGGACAATTTGGTCGATACGATGACCCCTGGGAAAAAAACAAACAAAAAAAACAAACAAAAAAAAGGCAAATAAACACGCATCCGTGATCTGCCTTCTGGCAAAAAATACAAAATTCCACAATCTTGCAGATAGGAGCTTGAAACTTCTACAATTGGGTTTTCTGATATGCTGAATCTGATGGTGTGATTTTCGTCCAGCTTCTATGACTTTTAGGGGGTGTTTCCTCCTATTTTCTTAAATAATGCAAATTTTCTCAGGCTCGTAACTTTTGATAAGTAAGACTAAACTTGATGAAGCTTATATATTTAAAATCAGCATTAAAATGCGATTCTTTTGATGTAGCTATTGATATCAAACTTCAATTTTTTAGAGTTTTGGTTATTATTGAGCCGGGTCGCTCCTTACTACAGTTCGTTACCACGAATTGTTTGATCTTGTTTCATTTTTCGTTTGATCTTGCTTTAATTCCATTTAAATTATACTAAAATATTAAAAGAGAACCAACTCACATAGAAACCACAACAACTGGTCCATAATCACTTCTTTGTCTCCATCGTTCAACCATATTCATCAATTCAACCAAACTATTAGTTGAAGTAGGCACTTTGTGACCTTCTGGCCAGCAAGTAAGCTGGAATAGTTGACAGGTCTTTGGAACTGCTTTTACTCCAGCCATGAGCTCAGTCAAAGACACAATCTATAAGTATGCACAATTAATGAACAATTTTTGACAGTTAGTAAGTAGCGTCTAGCATACTGGAAGGAGGGGTGGAGTGATATTTCTTCCGAGCCTTCGAATCTTCCGACACTTTTAAGGTATCCAGAGATT